>NW_027069591.1:1311359-1413852 GCF_002906115.3 Quercus suber | reverse complement strand
TTCTTTTTTTTTTTTTTCTTTTTTTTTTTTAAGAAGAAATTGGGCTGCTTAATTAAATGTTCAATGTAATTGATCATATCATGCTGAATAAAATAAATAAATATATAAATGATAGATAGGCTTGAAATTTGCATTGCCAATAGAGCTTTAACTAAATTATCTGATTGATTAACGGTAAGGTATGCAAATCATACGGCAGTGAACTAGACGTTTTTGGCTTCCTTCTAGAAATCTTTAAGTTCCCCACTTATCTCTGGACTGGCATATGAAAAATGGATGTGATAAAAAAAAATGATGAAGAAAATTTAGCGAGAAAGAGAGCAAAGAAGTTAATTTCGAACCGTACCGCCGGTACGGCCGGTATATACCGTACCAACCAGTGCACCGGTACAAATACTCTCTTGTTTCGTACCGGAAAAAATACCGGCTGTACCGGTCTTGTACCGGCCGTACCGGCGAAATCCGGCTCTTTCGGCCGGTTAGTGGATACCGGACCGGTAACTTTTCTTCTTACGCCACGCTAAACTTCTGTCTCTCTTTGCCTCCTCTTTATCACACCGGAGAGGCGTTGGTGATTCATGCACTGGAAATCGGTTTGAAGTGAAGAAAAAAATAGACTGGACTGATGCGCTAAAAGAGTAAGACCTGATGTGAATCGTCTGATACTGAGAGAGAGAGAGAGAGAGAGCTGTAACTAATGGGGGGAAGAAATGAAATAAAAAGTGAAGGGTGATGACAAAATTAATTTGAAAGAGGAAGAGGATATGGGTGGTTGTAATGAGATAGCGTGTGAAGCTGATGTGTTGGAACTTGAAAATAGGATAGGTTTTGAAAATAGGAATGATTTTAGCAGGCAACTAGCTTCACGCGTGCCTGCCAATCTACGGAAGATATGCATTAGACAATAGATAATAGATGTAGCATTAGCCAATGGATAATAGATGTAGTTCTTTTTGGTAATAGCAAAGTTGATATTTAGGGTCCGTTTGGTTCTCGTAAAATATTTTTCGAAAAATACTTATTTTCCGGAAATGCTATTTTCCGGAAAAGGAAAATATTTTTAAGTGTTTGGTTGTATTATGAAAATTGTTATGGAAAATAATTTCATGTGTTTGGTTCCGTTAGGAAAATGCTATTTTCCGGCAACAACAACAACAAAAAATTGATTCCGGCCACCACAACAACACAACAACAACAACAACAACAAAAAAATCGATTCCGGCAACACAATAACAACAACAGCAACAACAACAACAACAACACAGCAACAACAACAACAACAAAAAAAATTGATTCCGGCAACACAACAACAACAACAACAGCAACAACAACAACACAGCAACAACAACAACAACAAAAAAATTTGATTCCGGCAACACAACAACAACAACAACAACAGCAACAAATTGATTCCGGCGAGTTTAAAAAACAAAATTGAGATGGGTCTGGGTCGAACATCGGTTTGGGCTTTGGGTTCGTGGGTCGCCGGCTCTGGTTCGAACATTGGTGGGTTGTGGCGATCGTGAAGATGGGTTCGCCGGCGAGCTGGGCTCTCCGTTTCGATCTGGGCTCTCCGGCGAGCTGGGTCTGGGTTGTGGCGATCGTGAAGCTGGGCTCTCCAGCGAGCTGGGTCTGGGTCGTGGCGATCGTGACGTTTGGCTCTCCGGCAAGCTGGGTCTGGGTCGTGGCGATCGTGAAGCTGGGCTCTCCGGCGAGCTTGGTCTGGGTCGTGGCGATCGAGCTTGGTCTGGGTCGTGGCGATCGTGACGTTTGGCTCTCCGGCGAGCTGGGTCTGGGTCGTGGCGATCGTGAAGCTAGGCTCTCCGGCGAGCTTGGTCTGGGTCTCTCTCTCTCTCTCTCTCTCTTCGTGCTCTGTTTCTCTTTTCCGGAAAATTGTATTTGAAGTGAAAATGAAAGCTGAAATGATTTTCAGCCTTGACCATTGGTCAACGGAAATTAATTTCCGGAAAATGGCATTTTCGTGCGCAACCAAACACCGGAAAATACTGAAAAGCATTTCCGGAAATGCATTTCACCCGATTCAAACGCAGCCTTAATGGTAGATCGCTTAACTGATGCAAACAAGAGGCTTTGATTGAACAATTTTGAAACTTAAGGACATAATTAAACAAAACCAAAGTTAGAGACTCGAAATGACTAATAATAAAACTTAGAGAGTAGGTTTTGCTTTTTTGTCTTTAAATTAAACATTGTAGAGAATAGGAAGTAGGAGAGCCTAAGAATGAGAATGCAAGACGTTCATAGGAGAAAACCTAAGAAGCGGCATCTTTAATATTTTTAATTGCATGTTACATAGAATCTAAGTAGGGTATATATAGGAGCTAGGCTAACCTTACATGGGCCTCTTGGGCCATAACATCTTAACACATATAAACTAAATATCTTTAACAAAGCCAACGCCACTTATGCTGGTTGCTTGAGCTTATAGGTCACTGTAACACTTGCCCCTACCATGTCCTTCTATTTTCTGAATATTTCTCAAGGTCTTTGTTGGTTGAGAGCACAAAAACACTTTGAATTCCTCAAAGCTTCAAGGTTAACAGAGCTTGTCTAAAAAGGAGGAAGGAAGTGAATTGGAATTATTGTCCCAGCTAAAACATCCAGCAGTATACCCATTCTGCATGTCTTTGCAAAACAAGCAAGATGTTGAGAATATACACGAATTTCCATATTTGTAAGATGCAGAAAAAATAATGAAAAATAACACATACACAAAGGCAATCACACGACACAAGAGATTACGTGGTTCGGCAATTTGCCTACGTCCACGGAGTTGCAGTGATTTCACTATCTTCAAAGAGATTATACAAAGTGTACTGCAGTACAGTTTTTCTCTCTAAAATAACACCCCAAAGCCTAATTTAAACCAATATATCTCACACAACAGACTTACAACGGGCTAAGCCTCAAAAAATCTCCCTTTAAAAATCGCAACACTTTTATATCGAGTCGGGTCATAATCCGGACAATTACAAACTAGGCTCCATATTGCCCAACACATGAACCTTCTAGCTGAATCTCTTAGACCCCATCACATCCTCCATCTCTTATAACCCATCACACCCTGCAGAACCAGGAATTGCCATCCTTAATTGATTGCCTTTAACCTACCAGTGCCCCGTTTGATGTGCTTCCCTCAGCTTGATAATTTGGTCCGTCTTCACTAACCCTCCCTTCCCTGCAAAGCTGCTCTATGTGCTCATTGTAATTAAGAACCATCACAGTGATCTCACTGCCTTTGAAGGTAGATTTGTTACTGAAGAAGTGTAAATCGCTCACAGTCTGTAGCTGAAAAAGTGTAAATGAAATTAGTCCAAGTGTCATTGTTGTTCTATAATTCAGTTAATCAGCTTACAGTCCAATCCTTAGTGGAACAAGGATGAGCCAATTCGGACAGCCCTTCCAAATGGCAAGTAATGAAAAAAAATTATCAAAAGACTCACTTCCTTCATTGTGCAGAGTGCATGAAATCTCAATGTCAATATGATTTTTTAGCAATATTTCCTTAACAAGTAGAGCTCCAGTCGAGATTTTCCAAAGGACAATTATTATTTTGACATGAAGCCTAAGCTGCCAGAGAGTTGGCTAAATTTTAGGACTAAATCAACACATACGGAGTGAATGTGAACAAGCTTGGTAGTTGAACTTAAAAATCTAAGGAATTTTTAATCTTCTCCCTAAATAATTTTCATTAGCCAATGAATTAGTTTGGTCCTAACCTAAATCACTCACAGAATAAGGCCTTTGATATGGCTTTTAATTGCTGCCCTTCACCGAAAACGAAACACACAGAAAACCAAATTTTATAGTGCTATTTTTTTTTTTAAGAAACAAATTTTATAGTACTGTGGAACATTCTAAATAGTCCCCAATCCAAAAAAAAAACTGCCTGAAATTTTGCAGGGCCTCTTAAAACTAGACCAAATTTCTCACACCCATTACCTCAAATATAAATTCTACTCCACAAAACCCACTTTGATGACCAATATCACAATCCTATTTTACCAAGGAAAGGCCGAGCCTGGTAACATAGGCTTATTACCAAGTGGAGCAATAAAAATGGTTGGATCTACGTGGGTTTGATAAGATGGAGCCTTCAACACTGAACCAAGACCATTGCCCATGGGTTAATGGGCCAAACCCCATCCACCATGGTTGGGGTAGCCAAAAAACAATCTTTCCCAAGGAAAGTGCCACCCATATTTACATAAAGTCTAGTTTCTTTTAGGACAACATTAAAGAGATGTTGATGAGCTAAAAATTCAAAGCGCCAGAATTAAAATTGTTTAAAAGAAAAAAAAAAATTTCGAACATGTTCAACCCAAATTTTACGTCCAAGTTTTTTGAGAAAAATTTGTAATAGTTCAAAAACTAGCATCTGCTGCAACGTTGCAAGAATTAGCTTGGGTTAAGGTTCGAATTTTTAAAATCATAGTGTGTGTGTGGAGAGAGGGAGAGAGGAGGATGGTGTTCGTGTTTTGGGTATATTGCGTATAGAGCTTTCTAATTTCTACATCTTAAATGAAATGAGCACTATTATCATACAAATTCTTAATGGTAGTATTTGTGAAAGCAAAACAACAGTGGAATTTATTTTATAAAAAACAATGGTGTACCTGGAAGAAGTAAATGTATGCTTATGTAGTTTTTCCTCTTTGTTGTGCACGGCCATCAATCAGAATGCAAGGGATATTAGCTATCTTGAGCCACTCACGCCCATTGCCTTTCTTACATTGTTGTTCCAGCAGATGACACCTATAAATTTGAAGTTTCAGAAGTGAGTGAGGCAGACCCTTCTCTGGAAGGGATGAGAGTTTAGGGCAATCATAGATTAGCAGTTTTTTAAGAGTAGAGAGGTTTTGAAACCCCTTCGAAGATAGAAATACTAAATTTGGAAAACTCATAATCTCCAGGCAAGTGAGAGAGCTAGGCAACATCATCATATTCTCCCCTTCTTCAGGAAACGACTGCCAATCTAAAAATCCATAAATCTTGAGATATTTAAGAGAAGTGAGTCTGTGCAATCCCCACTCAACTACTTGCTTACCAATATTGACACTTGACAAATTAAGTGATGTAAGATTGGTGGGGAAACCCTCTTCATGAAAGAATATAATACTTGGACATTGCCATATACTTAATTTTTGAAGAGAGGTAAGGATGTACATGCAATTGGGCAAGCTCTTAAGATTCTTACAATCTTGGATCACAAGCTTTCTCAGGTTGGTAGGGAGCAACCCTTCATCCGGAAAGGAAACAAGACTAGAACACCCACCTATGTTGATCTCATTGAGGTGGCATAGTTTGTGTAGGCCCTCGGGTAAGGTCTTAAGCTTTTCACAATGCCAAATTTTAAGTTGTTCAAGAGATGCATCGTTGTGTAGTGTATTTGCTATTGACTCCAACATTGGACAAA
Source organism: Quercus suber (assembly GCF_002906115.3). Classification (NCBI taxonomy): domain Eukaryota; kingdom Viridiplantae; phylum Streptophyta; class Magnoliopsida; order Fagales; family Fagaceae; genus Quercus; species Quercus suber. The sequence continues at coordinate 1,408,415 of NW_027069591.1, read as the reverse complement.
GCCGTATTGAAATGTGTTTTAGGGCTGCAGGTAACTGGTCTCTTGATGATAAGGACGTCAGCTTTAAGCATCCATAAATCTCAAGGTGTTTAAGCATGACAGATAGGTTGCCACTTGATGATAAGCATTTTAGAGATTTACAATCCTTAATCTCCAAGTGTTGAAGAAAAGATGCATTGTTGTTACTGTTGCCATGAAGATTCTCCTCGATCACTTTTAAAGAAGAAGAAGAAGAAGCCTCTTCCACATCCACTACAAACAACAGATTCTCACAATTATGTACATCTAGCCTTTTTAAAGACGGAGGTAGCTTACCTCTTGAAATGGAGGATAAAGAAGCACATCCCTTAATAGTTGCGTGTTCTAGACACGTACAATTGGATATTGACAAGGAGTTCAGAGCATGGCAACTTTCAATTGTTATTCTCCTTAACGTAGAAGGCAAGCTAATGTTGACAAGTCTTGGGCATGATTTGATATATAGCCTTACAAGGGACTCCAGCCTATCTTGCCACAGTGATGTTGTTAGCTCCTCACAATCGTATATCTTCAGATATTCGATCTTTGTTAACCTTTGCATGAACTTCTCCTTCAAAATATTTGGCATTGGAATAGAAAAAAACACTGATTTTAGTGAACTTAACTCCATTGTATTTTCGCTCCACACCTTTTCGCATCCCACAATTTCTAATTCATGAAGCATTGGAAGGCTTGGTATTGAAACAAACAATTGCTTACACTGATGAACAAAAAATTTTTTCAACGATGGGAGATGGTGGGGCAAATTTCCTTGCAATTTGGGGCATCTATAGATAGTAAGCTCATACAATCGAGGGAATTCATACTCACCTCCACGAGGAATCCAGTCTTGCCATTCCTGCATAATTTTAAAGCAAAGTTTCTCTAAGTATTGAAAAGGTTTCAAGCAACTTTTCCCATAAATCCAGGGCCAATGCTCCTTACCATAGCCATTCCTTTAATGACAACGTCTTTGAGAGAGGGTAATTGCCCGATTGCAGGCAAGGATGTACAATTTTTACAATTCTCAATCCTTAGAAGCACCATATTTGAAAATGAAGGATCTCCGAACCAAGTTGGGAATTTTTCACCAACATAGCCCTCAATAAAAAGTTCTTTCACCATGCTTGGAGGTCGTAACATGTCAAGAACATCAACTGCAACTCTTGCAACTTGTAAATCATCAAACTGCCATTTCATCACCAATACATCTAAATTCTTCTTACAATTCAAATTGGCATTTCTTGCATCCTTAGCATTAGGCACATTCTCCAAGCTTGAAATACAAAGTCTTCCTCGAAGAAACTCCAAGTTCATCAAATCCCCTATTTTAGATTCGGTATCTTTCCCCACAATAAAATCAGATAAAGTTTGTAGGCTCTTTAATTCTTTTAGTCCCATAGGCATCTCTTTGATTAAAAGCGCATCAGTAATATCAAGATGCCGAAGATTGACTAAATTCCCAATTTTCTCACGTAATTTTGTTAGATGTGAACAACCTTTCAATATCAATGTCTGCAAATTGTACAAAGAAGTTATTGATTCTGGTAAACTTGTAATCTTAGTACAAGAAAGGTTGAAGTATCTTAGATGTTTCAAATCACTAATTGAATTTGGTAGCTCATCTATTTCATATCCGCTTAAAGATAATACCCTTAAGTATCTTAATTGGCACAACAAAGAATTAGAAACATAATTTGTTAAGTAACCTTTGTTCTTTATTGGTAGCGGCAGGAATGTTCGTAAACACACATCTGTGAGGAAGTCTTCAAATTTTGTGATACCATCACAAACACCACGAATGTAGGAAAAATGACGTACCTTCGCAGAAATCTTGAATTGTTTATTGCCACCCAATTTATCCTCCAACCTATAGCACGAGTCTCCTGCTGCCCATTGAGCTAGATCATTGATGAGATCATGCATAACAAAGAGTGATTCATTACTGCTTGATTGTTGGAAAAATGATCTCCCAATCAAATCACGGAAATACTCAACACCGAGATCTTCGATTGGCTTGTTTTCTTTTGTTTCTTGAATTAAACCTTCTGCCATCCATAACAAGACTAGCTCTTTCTCCTCAAATTCATAACCCTTTGGGAATAGAGAACAATAGGCAAAACACCTCTTCAAATGCGAAGGAAGATATATATAGCTCAATCTAAGAGTTGGAAGAACATCATCATTCCCTTCTACCATATTCCATATCTTGTTATTTAGCACATGTTTACACTCATCTAGATTGTGTATGGTGCTTAAAAGGACTCCAAGCAAGCCCTTACACCTCTTTGAAATTTTTTGACCAATTTCTTCAAGTTCTGGACATGCACTGAAATCTGTTGTGCCCAATGCATGTTGGATAAATATTGTCAAACAGGCATCATTTGACAACCCTTTCAACTTATAAGCTTTAGCAGTGCCCAATGTTGATGAAACACGATCATTCTGAGTTGTGACAACAATCTTACTTCCTGGAGCTCCAAATTCAAAAGGACAACGTAGTTGAGTCCAATAGTTATAGTTTTCGTTCCAGACGTCATCCAAAATGAGCAAAAACTTCTTGCCAAATAACTTATCTTTCAATTTGACTTGTAGTAAATTTAAATCATTAATATCATACGTCTCACAAGTGATAGATTGTAGAATTACTTTTGTCACCCTTACAATGTCAAAATCTTCAGAAACATGAATCCATGCTTTCAAATCAAAGTAACTATCCACGTTATCTTCATTGTAAATTAGTTGAGCAAGAGTTGTCTTACCCAAACCTGCCCTACCAAGTATTGGAATAACAGACCGTTGAGCATCGCCTGATTCACCACTCAGCAACAAGTTGATGATAGCCTTTTTATCTTCATCCCTGCCAAAAACCTGACCTTCATTGACCAGAGAAGTTGAGGGCAGTCTTGATCTTGTTGTTTTAGTCATTCCTTGAGCTTTGACTTTTAATTCCAAATCATTCTTCTGTGTCACAATTTCTTGCAATCTTGTGTCAATCACTTTAATCTTGGACAGCATCCTAGCACTGAAAGTAACAAAATTTCGATTCAAGCCAACACAACCAGGGATGAGCTTAAGTACCTTACTTGTGCTGGCTTCTGCAATCAACTCATGTCTCAATGCTTCAGTAGCAAACTCGTCCAAGATGTCTTCCACGTCATAAGCCAAGTCTTCGAGCTCATTCCAACCACCATGAGTTGGGTCGGCTAGGCTTAAGGGAGTGAATGGTCGGTTTGGTTGAGTCCGATGATTAGTGATGGTGGGCGGAGGAGAAGTTCTATCTTCGCTGATCTGAGTTGAAGGTGCCAAATCTAACAAAATATCGCTAGATTTGAGTAGATTGGAGCCTAATCTAACTAAGAATAGCCGGATTTAATCAAATATTTTAGCCTATCTTCAGCGATTTGAGTCAGATCTAACCATATATCATCGAATTTAAGCAAATTTGACGAAGGAGGAAAGTAGATCTTGGCCAGATTTGAGTGAATCTGAGCAAATACCACCGAATCTGAGCGAAGGAAGACCAAGTGTGGCCAGATCGGAGCTAAAGAAACACTAGAAAGTCGCTGGATCTAGGTAATTTTGGCCTTTTTTTTAGCATTTGTAGGTCGGATCGGGTGGCTCGGATTTTAGAGACCGAAACCCGCCACTCGACCTGCCAGAGTCGAGTTTCAGAGGATAGGAACCGTCACCGACCGCCAGAGGTGTCGGATTTGGCCGTGACAGGTCAGGTCCTGTCAATTTGGTCAGTTTGGATGGGTCCCCAGGTTGCTTAGACAGCCCTAGAAAGAACTAATAAAATTTATGAAAAATTAAGTTACCGCCTCCTAACTTATGGACAAAGTTTAGTTACAAAATTTATTGTAGCCTAAGGTTACAACTTTACTTAATAAAATAAACATCATTAAATATTTTGAAAATCTAACTGTTGAAGTGCATGTACTTTACACTCTTAATACACGTGTCAAATTTTGTGTCAATTAGATATTATATATTATATAATCTATAAACTTATATTTTATACATAATTTTAAACTACAAAAATTAGCAATTTAAACAATTTATTGATATCATAGCTATTGATCTTTAATTTTTTAAAAAAATTTGCAAGTATGAAGAATATAAAAAGAAAATGTAATCTAATTGTGGAATTCTCAAAATTCACCTCCAATAAGAAAGTGTTGAGTAAGGTTATAGCATTAAGTTACAACCAATTTTGTACATAAACTTTGTCCCTAACTTAATTCATGGGCCTATAATCTTTCCAAATCCAAGCACAAAAAAATCTATAACAAATTCCCAAATCTAAATCCAAAAAAAAAAGAAAAAAAAACCAAAATCAATAATATAAGGAAAAAGAATCCCTTCTAAATTAGTATTCCTCTTCTATGTAAGGATTGGGGACTCGCAAATATAGATCTGCTCTTTCTTGAAAGAAAAAAAAATCATGATAAAAAAGTTCCCTTGTGCCACCACCATAGGTCTCCACACTGCATCGCCTCGGCCCTTTGCCTCCACAAGTCACCATTTTGCCACCTTCACTCACTGGACGAGCTGTAGCCAGACTTGACAACCAACGACTAACTCCCTCCAGACTAGTGTGCCAAAGTGGTATCTCTCTCTTGGTCTGTATTGTGTTTCTGTGGTTAGTTTAAGAGTTGTGTGTTTGATTGTTTATGATTTTATTGCTGTATACATTACACGTAGTTCAGTAGATGATCTTTGTAATTCATTGGTATATTTTATTATGCTCATTATGTGTAAAATAATCAAGTGATAAACAGCTAGCATCTTCAAATAATCTACAATTTGCCAAAGGCCTTGTAGCTGAATTAACACATTTCCATGCACAGAGTGCTTGAGAGTCTAGGGGGGAAAGGGTTTGAGTTGCGGTTAGTAGTATGTTGTAATTATCTCTAAAAAAAAAATCTAAAATTTATATTTTATTTTTAAATTTTTACAATAGTAGCTGACGTGTGGTTTTATTTGATGTTTATATTTGTTAAGAATGATTTCAAAAATTAAATTAAGTTATTGTTATATATTATATAATTATATTTGATCAAGATTATTTTATAGAGACAATTTTACACTTCAGTTATTTGGTTTAATTTGTCTAATTGCGCATAAAGATATTACTAAAAAAATCTAGTTTAAAATCAATTCTAAATTGCCAAAAGCTTTATAGTTTCACTAACATCTCATGGTTCTTTAAACATAGACAACTTATGAAAATTTGCTTCATTATTTAAATTTTTTTAATACTTAACTTGGCTCCCCTAAGAAATTTTTTTGACTCTGCTACAGTTTTTAATGTACTTTGTTTGAACCCTATTCATCTCCTATGTAAAAACAAAATTAACACCAATATGTTCTCTTAAAATAAAAATAAAAAAACCGATACGTTAAATTGCAAATTACACTTTTAAAGTTTCAAAATTATGATATGCTCCCTTCCATCAAAGCACCGACCTAGCAATTGGTTAAGTTCAAATTTTATTAAAACAAAGCAAAATAAAAGAAATCACAAACATAAGGTGCAAAATCAAAACAAATACAAACATAGAGGGTGTAAAATCAAATCAAAACAAAAACAAATATAGAGGGAGTTGTTGGAGTTTTAATCAGACAATTAACTGGAAGCTAGGCACAATGCATTGACAAAAGGATGAAAATCCAAACAATACATATCGTTAGGGGAGCGGATCAACATTTTGAAACTTTAAAGAGCAAAATTAACATTACCTACAAACTTAAAAGGAGGTATAAATTACAATTAGTCTATATATTTTCAATGCGAACAAACAAGACTGGGCTTTTCAAAACTATACGAAGGCCGAACTTGGAGGTCCGCTATGGCCCAATAAATAAAGGTGGGTTGGTGTTTCTTTGGGCCCACTCGGCCATTATGGCCCATTGAGAAACAAACAGAGGGCTGGAATTTTGAGAATTTGAGGCCGGTGATGGTGAAAGCAGAGATTAAGAGAGCAGGCTTGGGGTTGCAGCTCTCATCGCCATTTTTATTGCTGTTGCTGTGTATTCGAAGACTACCACATCTGGTCATTGTGCCAAGGTAAATTCTCCTTATTTTTCTGTGTGTTTGTGCGTGTTTTTTTCGAGTTTCATTATTTTTTCCCTGTTTGGCTACTGAGAAAAGCACTTGTAAAAGAGCTTGTTATGTTTGTTTGTTCAGCGAACAAGCCAAAATCAAGCCTAAGTTTAGGTTCGACTGTTAAATGAGTCAAGCTTCGTAAACAAGTTTGTGAACATGAGACTTAATTTTAACTACATATAATATCATACTTGTTTAAAAATGTACCTGTATGGATTTGAAATTAGATTGTATAAGTTTTGCATATAGGTTTGTATGATATCAAATTATTATTTGTAGTTTATTGATAATATAAATAGTTCATTATTAGTAAAAATTCATAAATCTGTGAAGGGGTGAAAAATTTTAGTTATGGTTTTACTATATATATGGGAAAAAAAGTTAATCAAGTAAGTTGTGAACAAACTCGAGCTTTTTCAACAAGAAATTGAACCAAACTTGAACATGTAATCTTGTTTGATGAAGAGCTTGAGTTTGGTTTGTATTCGAAATAAAATTAAATGAACAGGCCTGAACTTTTAATTTGTGTTCTTCTTGATCATTGTAATCTGGGTTAATAATTTCTGCCACTGTAGTACATTTCCAGTGTACTTGGGTTGGCTATTCTTTAATAAAAGTTCTTACGTTATTTATCCCCCAAAAAAAAAAAAAAAAGTCTGAACTTTTAATACTCGATTTGACTTGGCTTGTTTACAGTGCTATTACTGAGAAAATGAAGGAAATACATAGGAAGGAGTGGAAAACTGTGATGGTTATGGTTTATGCTGTGTTTAGTTTGAGGGAAATGGAAGCAGTTTTTCATTTATGGGTCTAATCACTGTATGCATTTATGTTGAACTAGTTTTGTCATATCATTTGGTTTTTGTAATTAACCTTTTTTCATAGTTTTTTTCTTAAATTTTTGGGGTGCTGTTAGGTGTTGAGATGGGGAATTAGACTTGGATTTGATTTGAATTTTACTCTGTATGATCTTTGACTGTTAAATGGGTTTTTGGATTTTAAAATTTGTGCAGTATACTGGGATTGTGGAGGATTGTTGTTGTAATCATGAGACTGTGGACTGTATTAACGAGGAAGTGTTGTGTTGCATCCATCGCTCCAAGGGCTTGTTAAAACCCCATTCTTCCAGTATTTCAAGGTTTGCTAGTTGTTTAATCGATGTATTGGCAAGAAGTAGACTGATTACATGAGAACTACTATCTATTGAATAAATTTTTGAAAGTATATAATTTTTTTTTTAAAACGCTTGGCACAATTTTGATTATTTTAATAATTGAAATTTACTTTTACTACAACATTAAGATAAGTATTGGTGGTGCAAAACGAATTAGCATAAGAAACAACGCATGGATCTCTTTCAGACATTAGAAGTTTTCCGGTCCTCATATACCTAATATTAATCTATATGATTGATTATATATGCAATATTGTTAATGCAATGTAACAAACTTAGGTCTTTCTTGAGGTGTAAATTTGAATAGTGTAACTATACAATGAACTACAGCCCTTCCTGGCCTGATGATGGTATGTGAAGTCTGCAGGATTGCAGTGTTTGTGACTGTGCAGAAAGTGAGTTCCCTGAATCATTTAAGAGGCCCCATTATGGCCTCTCAACAGATGATCCAATCTGTCAAGAAGGAAAGCTACAGGCAGTTGTGGATTGTACAATAGATAGTAAAGCTTTCAGAGGCTGGACAGTAACAGACACTCCCTGGACAATTGATGATGAAACTGATAATTGCTCGTATCATAACGTTCTTGCACAATTCAATTTTTATTTTTATTTTATTTGGTAATGTTCGTTTAAATAGGTGTATGAGTTTCTTGCTCTTGATACCAGTTAAGAGAATCATCTTTAAAATGATAAATTGTTCAAGTGTTGATGTAAATGACAAATATGTGGGCATGAAGGACATTGCATCTGCCCAAATATTCTCCCTTTCCTCCTTACAACTAGACAATGGAAATACCTTTTCTTTCCATTGTTCACTCATTTTCCCCTTCCCCCTTTCCATTTAGGATGGTGTTCAAATCCTTGTCTGGTATCATGGTGTTACTGCTCTTGGTTTTAAATATTACTCTCAAAGATGGAGAAACTGCAGAACAAGTTTCACTCCACATATTTCCACTTTCACTTTGATTGCTGTACTGCTAATTTGACTGGCTCATGACTTTGGAAATGATATAACAATTTTCATTGGCATTGCAGTGGATTGATGGATTGTGTAGGATGCAAGAAGTGTTGTATGCGGGGAAAGCTTCAGGTCCTTGGTCTGGGTACTGCATTGAAAACCCTCTTCTCTGTTGATGGTCAGGAACACCCAGATCAGACTGTAAGCATTTCCTACAGTAATTCTGAAATTCCAAATTATCTTTAGGTGGCATGTTTCCAATTATTTAGGTAGCTTGTCACTTTTATTTGTCACTTTCTGTTTCTGGACTTCATACAGTAGTATCCATAAATTTCTCTTTACAGTGCAAAAGTTCAACAGCAAAAAAAGTAACATATTATTGACTTTGGCTTATTGGTGAGGGGACTTTTTTCTTTTTTTAACACTAAAGCATTTTGCATTGGCCTTCAGCTGCCATTGCAATGGAATGAAGTGATTGCCTTGATGAACTTACTAAATCGACTGCGTGTCTGTCAAATTTGTCCATGAAATGGGACCTTCAGTTGCAATGATGGTGGAAGGACAGATTTCTTCACCGGGTGCCCCAAATAGTTTATGGGCATTCATGGTTAAAAACCGAGGTATACCCTGCTCTATTAGCAAATCTCTTTGAGTTTAGGTTGTATATGTATTTATTATTATTATTTGGCTAAGCATATTGTGTTCTATTTTTGTTTATGTTTCTTGCAGGTAAGTAGTAATCGGTGAGAATTAAATTTGAAACAGCTATACATTACATCCAAAGGATAGGTTATGAGGAAAGTGCAGTGTGGGTTTTAGAAAGAATGGCCCCATGGAAAAGATATGATAGATGTATAAAAATCCTTGCAAGACATATGAGGTGGTAAATTTGTAATTTTCTGGATTTGAAAATTTTGAAAGGTCAGGAGGACGATACATTTGGCATTTTCTTTGATTTCTTTGTTTCTTACTTCTTTTTGGTTCAGATTCTGCATTGCAAATGTAAGATCTGTTTAATTGTGCACACCCCAAGACCCTCCCTGTGCATAAAAGAATGAAAATTTTGAGTGCTATGCTTGATGCTTCTTACTGACTTTTTAGTTTCCAAAACAATCATTCTGTAAATTCAGTCGACTCACTTGACCTGCTGATTGGAGGTTTTGTTTCTTGGGCCAGAATTGTGTGTATGTGTGTGTTATTTTTACTGAATTCTTTTTAATAGGTTTTGATTTTTCTCCTTCCTTTCTTTAAAGTATTGCATTAGTACTGGTCGACCATCTCACCGTTCTTTAGCCTATGATTGCTGCTGAGTTTCTATAAGTCAATTTAATGTATAAAGTTTAAAGCAGATGTTATAGCATAATTTGTTTCAGTTGCCCGAAGCCCTAGATCTTGACCAGGTATGCATATCGTACAATGAAATGGCATAAATATTACTCAACTTGTATGTTTTCCTTATCCATTAATCGTTTCTTTCTTCCTCTGACCTGTTAAATCTGCACTCTGAATTAGATTATGCTACTCTATATTGTTATACTTCATAGAAAATCATTTAGAGATTCAATTTCACCTTGTTGATGAAATTTCCTCTTAGTTTTTGAAAATTTGAATTGTGCATTACACTTCAGCTTAAGAATTGCAAACCTGCAAATGAGCATTACATTATTAAGTTACAATATACAAAACCACATAAAGTAACATGAAATTCCATTTTGATAGAAAGCTTAAAACCACTAAAAAAATCTCTTTCTTTTCAATCAAACTTGTAAAAGATCCCTGGTGATCTCGTCAATGAGTCCATTAAGCACGTGCTTTTCCACATCCCTTATGACATCGTCTTTTTCAAGCAATGCAAACATCATGTCGTTCCAACCCAAGTCCCACATACAATTCACGTCAGGAATACTGTGGTAGACATCAATCTCTAGCATTTTAGGCAGGTAGTCTTCAACATCACATTTAGGATTCCCATTCCTTCCATACAATTTCAATGTCTCAAAATCTTTATTCAACTGCTTAACCAATTTGTCCAATGATGTTACCTTTGTGGAATGGATTGATATCTTCATGCAAGGATGAATGATGAACTCTTGCCTTCTACCTTTCCGTTTCATCACTTCGTAACCACAGTCTAATATGAGCTTGCTTTCTTCATCTTGACAATTGTAACTGCTGGCGTGAAGAATGTTGAAAGGAATATTTAGTTTGAAAAGGGCCTCTGCAGTGTTGAGGAATAGTTCACTTGTTATCAGTATCTGCTTTAGGCAGTTTTCACTTTCAGTTAATGGCTCTTGCATTCCTAATTTGGGAATTTTCTGGTGTTCCAATTGTGAGGGGTAAGAGATGTCTGTGCTGTCTTCAGTGGTTCCTGCAACATTTAACATTGAAATTTAAATACAAAATTCATTATTTATTCACGTATTAGTTGCCATCTTCATAGTATATATGTAATTTTGTGTTGCCGATTGCCATAATTGTTGATGGAATAAGGATATATGATGATTTTGAAAGTTGGCATGTTGTGCATGGCTTGAAAATTATAATACTTTTGTAGGCTTAATGTACCAATGCAATGAAAATGGTGGTTCTCTTCCCCCCGTCCCTTTTTTGTATTCTTGTTTTGTGGGGGAGTGGGGTTTGACAAAGTGGAGGCATAATGATTTATGTTGGTCTGAGAGGGAAAAGATTTATTGGAATTACATGTAGTAAACATTGTACCAGAGAATGAACAATAAGCCATTGACATGGTTAGGGGTGACCAACTTGGTGCTAATTCTTGCTCTGCTTTTTGGTAGTGAGGGAGAGTAAAATTTTCTACTTCTGGAAGGTGGATACTTAAATTGCAAATGTTAGGTTGTACTTACCAGTAAGTACATTTGATGTAAATTTGCTAGCCTTGAGTTCTTCATCTCCGTCAAAAATAGGAGCTTGATGTTGCTGACCATTACTAATTGTTGAGACCATGTTTTGACTCTGCATGACATTCAAAGTTTATGTAAGCTGCCTACCGAATTTCAAAGATAACAAGTTTTGTGGACAAAGAAGTACATTGTAATTTGAATGATATATAGATTTGTGGTTTACGCAAAAATAAAGAGCAACACTTACACCATCAGGTGGAGGCACAATTGGTTCTTTTAGGCTTTGGAATCTGTCACCTGGAGAACTGTACAAAGGAGAAGCCTGTTCTTCTTCTTTTGTTAGTTGTGCTACATTCAATGGATGGATGCTTGACACTGATTTGTTGGATTTGACGATGTGTGATACTGCTTCTTTAGACCTGTTACCTCTTACTTGTTCTGCTCCTTTGTAACCACTGAATTTGTCATTCCTTTTTGGTTTCACATGCTGCAAATTGGAGCTCTGATGTTTTAATGGCCTTGCAAAGTTCTGCAGTGTTCCATTTCTTCTGGTTACTACTTCATCAATCTTTCGAGGGGTCTCACTTTTACGTGCTCTTGTATTTTTTGTCTTATGCATGGCTGGTAGATGAACAGCTTTCTCCTCCATAACAGATGGAATACGAGCTTTTTCTCTTCCTGGTTCAGATTCTGGGGCTCGTGGAGAACAATTTTGATCTGAGCTCCTATTCACTAAAGCTTTCATGTGGAAGGTTAAATCAGTAGAACTTTTGCCCATGAATAAATCTTCATGGTTTCTTCCATTTGGAAATCCTTCTGTTTGTGTTGCATCAGTAGCTTCTGAAGAACTTTTCTTACTTAGTGCAGCTTGGTTCATACGCGGATGCTTCTTTTGCATATTTATTGTTTCATGCAGGGTTTTTGATGAACTCTTAAATGTCATTTCACTTCCTCTTTGTTTACTCATCTGCAACTTCTGTTTTGCACTCTGCTGCTCCCACTCTTTTCCCTGATTCTTCTGTTCATGTTGCTCAGGTTTCTGGAGAATATATGGTTGTTGTAATCCAAGGTTCTGAGACTTTTCTTGATTGTTTGGCAAAAGCATGTTTGCATATCTCTTTTCTGTTTGAAGAGTGCTGTCTTTGTACCCTGTTTTTCCTTGCAGAATCACTGTAGCTTCCGATCTTTTATTTGCCTGTGCATCCATCTGGTGTGGTTCTTCCCTTGAAATTAATTCCATGGTGTTGCCCATTCCTGTGCTGCTCTGTTCCCTGTGCTTTGTATCATCATGTTTTCTTTCTTTGTCCTGAATATACTTTTGACTACCAGTATGCTGATATAACTGGGCTATATTGCTTTGCTGCTTTTCAATTTTGGTGGTGGCCTTCTCTGAGCTTGTCCCTAAATGAATTTCTTCCAAATCCTTTCGAGGTGGTTTTCCATTATTAATAACTGCCTCAAAACTGGCACTACGTGTATGCAGGCTTTTCCCTGCTTGCGGTGCAAATGCAGCATCCTGAATGACATGATTCCTTTTAGCTTCTATCACTTTTTGCCTTTTGGGGCGTTCATAATTCATGGTTTCTTTAGTCTTCGGTACAGCATTCTTGGTGCTTCCCTGTGCCATATGCTGTGAGGGCATCCCTTCTATTTTTTGCTTGGGAGTTGAATCTTTCTGTCTGGTGGACTTTGTATCTACTTTTTGTGGAACGTCATCCAGTCCCATTAGTTTTGCAATAACATTTGAAATCCTCCCCTTTTCTGGTTTGGATTGAGATGAACTAGAGTGATTCTTCTGTTCTGAGAATGCAGCAGGAGTCTTGATATTGGGGCCATAGCTAGCTGATTGCTTTTGGGAAACTGATTTTGAACTAATTAGCGCTTGGTTTTCATGGTTGTATTTAGTAGCTTCTGCACGGTAAGTCAGAGCTGTCAGCCTTTGCTTGAGATCATTCCTTTCAACTTGTTGGATATTATGAGAACGTCTTGAGGGCTTGTCAAAGGAAAACCTTGGTATGGCAAGTTGCTTCTGCTCGGGCATTGGAACTGTATTCTCTTCGTTGTCTTCATCATCCTCTAGTAATACAATCCGATTTTTCCTCTGTGGGCTGACCATGTAGTCTGATGCCTCTTGCAAGTTTACAAGCATCCGCAGAGACTCCTCCAAATCCATGGCCCCTTTTAACAGTTCCTTCCCAATTTCTATTGAATATCCATCAAAGTTAAGGCCATTAGAGCATGCTCTCAGAATCTGGTTTAGCTTCTGTGCCCCTTTTGATATTTCATTAATATGGAGGTGAGAGAGAGCGGGGAAGGGATTACTTGAAGCCCTCTGCCTATCTGTTCTGCTTCTCTCCATCTTGCCAAAGTCCATGGATGTCCTGCCAATTTGGTGCAGGAAACCCAACATTGAAGTATTGCCAGAGGAATCTGTTCTTATTAGCTTTCCTCCATTTTCAATGGCAAAAGCCAGAGCCATGGATAGATTTCCTATTTGTTCTGAGTTCCGACCACCTGCATAAGGAACAACCTGTCTTGAAGCTTCTTCAATGATGGATGGTCTACTGCTTTTACTAGACCTATTCTGTAAATTTGTAGTTCTGGAACCAATCTGCAGGAAATTAAGCAATTGACTCAAGTAAGATCCTGCCATCTGCTTCAACTATTAAAAAAGATTGCAACAAAGTTAGGTAGCTTACAGGTTCATGGGATTTTATGTTCCTGGATCCCTTATGAGTTTGCTTTGAGTAAGCATAAGCATCTGTACATACACAAGATAGAGCAATACAGGATGTAATTATATCTCGACTGGTTGTTAACTTAAGGTTATATTTGTTAGTATGTTTATCTCATCTAGTCCTTGATCACTTTTACAGTTTTTGAACTATAAACAGCATTGTGTTGCTCGCTATGAGCAACTGGGGATATTAATAGTAGAAAGCCACTCTTGTTTTTTTCGATGTTGGATTATCCGTCGTATTTCCTCTTGCCCATTGAAACTTTGACATCTCTGTAGTGCATATGTGCACTCAAGTATACCTTTACACTGAAGTCGGTTCAAGGAAGAGAAAAAAATCACACCCACCCCCATTTTCTCTCTTTTTCTTTTCTTAGACAAATATATCTCCACTATTTTCCTTTTGCTTTTAAAATTTTCCTATTTTACATATTAATTTATTGGTCTAGGAGTGCAATGACATGAGAAACTGGAAGGCAGGGCTCGAGAAATTTTCATATTATGGTCACGAGCTATGTATATTGAATGAACAGCCTAGCAGTGTCAAGTGTAAACTACCTAATGGCAGTTAGTAAATCAATTCAGTTTGCCTTTGATATTTGTGAGTATAGTTTGCATCTGGTTTTGTCAAAATCCCTCTGTAATTGAACAAAATGTAAAATCACGGAAGATAGATGTACTTAATAGCATTGTTAACTCTCTCTTTTTTCATTTTTCTTTTTTTGGCTTTTGGCTTAGGAAGTACATGGTTAACTTAGTGGTACTCAATGGGCAATGGCTGACTCTGCTGTATATCGAAATATTTTTATCTTTAATTTTTTTATATTATTATTTTAAATTGAATTATCAACCAGTAGATGATCTTTCATGGTCTGATGTATAAGTTTTTTAGGAAACAAGTTAAGTTCAGTGTTTTCTTCTTCTTCTTTATTATTATTTTTTAATATTCTTTTGCTAAGCAACTTGATAGTGCTTTCACTGTTTCACATGTTAACCCCTTTTTCTTTTCAAGAAAGACACGTGACAAAGTTCTTTGCTTCTTTCTCCTACCTAACATTATTTTTCAGCTTCCAAATGATACTTCCAGACTTCTTTGGTGTTGCTTGAGCTTATTGAATTAGAATCCTAACTCAGTAAAATAGTTCAGGATAAAGTCTGAACCATGCTTCAATTTTAAGCAACTCAAATGGCCCAACAGCAAAAATTAGGCAGAAGTCATTCTTTCTTGGAGATGACTATGCATGCAGAAGCAAATGTTAATTTTGTACCTCGAAGGTCTTGTTTCATGCTCTTTGCTTGTGTGTAACAATTTAAATGCCTAATGACTTCACATAATTAATGATTATATGATTCCAATGCAAATACTTGATAGATACTTACCTATAGCCATTGAGTTTGAACGGTTTGAGCTTTTAGACGCAGCTACTCGTTCCTTACGTAACCGGAGATCATCCAACAGCTTCTGCGCAAAATCCGATCTCTTCGCCATGTTGTGCTTGCAAGAGGGTGTCTCAATCTTGAGCTCTGGTGGAAAGAAAATGGCAGAATGTCTTTACATTGTATATGGGCTATATTTCTTTTACAGGCAAGAGAGGAAGGAATGTTATGTTTCTTGAGGAATGTAATGTTTCTTTTCTAGTTGGTGGGGTTCTTTCAGAGTTGGGTGAGGTGGGAAGTCCAGTCCAAAGCAATCTAATTGAGTTTTGAAAATTTATCCTCAATGGTTGACGTGAACGTTAGATCTCACACCCTCTTTCTGACGTTTGTGTGTGCTAGCTTTTATTCTAATCCAAGCAATGCTAGAGGTTTCAAACGTCTTCTATTTCAAGCTTCTTCACGAGGAACTTTCTTCCTTTTCTTTTTCTTTTTTTCCTTTTTTTTTTCTTTCTATATTTTATGTTCACTATTTGCTACGCATCCTTGAAAGGGCCTTCACATTTTGTGCTTCACGACATATTTCATGATGACAAAAGGACGGTGAGGAGATAGTAGATATATGGCAAAATGACATTTGAGCATGGTGTACCCATTTACCTAGTGCTGTAATCTTTGTACACATGCCACACTTGATGTAGCTGCCATCTACAGTCTTATAGAGTCGATGGAGTGTCTTCGAAACTGTGTGTGTCAGGGAATCATCTTACGAGCGATGTGCTCTCTCCGTGTGAGAGAGAGAGAGAGAGAGAGAGAGAGAGAGAGAAAATCTTTTACCTAAATGAATCAAATGTAATTACCAATATGTAGGAACTTTTCTCTCTAAATCTTAGTACCAAGATATAGGTAATTGAAGAGCTACCTTCTTTCCTAAACTACAAATGCATTGAATGATCACCAAAACATAACCATCTTCCATTGGGACTTGATCAGCCTTGCTGGGAAATCCCATGACAAGGCACAACCAATACATGAATTTCTGAAGGCTCACTTTCATGATTCATGAACCACTACATTTGCTTCTCTACTTACCTAATTTAAAACAACAGCTTCAGTAAAAAGTAACCCGACAATTCCTTAAAATCGTCTATTAATATTGGAGATAACTCCCAGCATGGACATTGCATGTGCTTGATTAATAAATCCATGCACACTTGCATCTCCTTAATTCAGCTTCAATAACTACTTGAACCCCTTGTTTGCTTGACCAAATTGACTACCCAACAAATCCCCAACGCTATTACAACTTCCAATTTACAAGCCTGGATGATCCTTATGCATGTTTCAACTATCTGACACTCCCAAGCTACCATAGCACTCTCAAACATTTTAACCACCATGTGTGGTCCGTGTGGATGTCTTTCAGTGAGGCCTGACAATTGCTGATGGTAACTTGCCTTCTGCTTCTATTATCTATATCTATAAACAATCCAACGCAATTGAAGCACACAAAGAAAACTCTCCTCAAGTGCATTTTATGACTTTCTTGCATTTTTAATTTCCAAAATTTGCCCCCACAATGCCTTCCCACTTTGATCTAATCTCATACATAGGTTGCTTCAGTATGTTGGCTTCATTTGACAGGAAAACGGCCTTTGTTATTGCCAACCCAAATCAGCTTATCAGGCCTGCGCAACAATGACAATTAGGATTCATTTGATAGATTCACAAGTTTCTTTGTCAAACAAATTATTTAGTTTTTTTTCATCATAACTCAGACCATGTGACGTCAAGAGCCTTATAGTTCAATAGATATAAAGTTTTCAACAGAATCGCCCAAGATTCAAATTCCCTCTCTCAAACTATCAAATTATTAAAAAAAACCTCTGACCATGTGACATAAGCAGATTTGCCAGCACCACTAGCATCTTTTGCCTTTCTTCCATCTCTCACAAATCACAATTGAGCAGGTCCTTCACTGAGGAGTGAGGTGTATTTTGCTCTCGTGCCTGAGTGCATGTGGAAGCAGTGAGGGTCTTGCAGGTTTTTTCTTGCAAGAGTGAAGTGATTCTCGTTCCTTTGTACGTGGGACCAGCTGAGTTTTTGTGATGGCTGAGGAATTAGAAGAGCTGTGGAAGAAGTTATCCTTCACTGAGGAGGAGGATGAAAGCATAGCTTTAGGAAGTAGTACGACAGAAGCTGCTAAGGCGATAGGAAAAAATTGCCTCGTAATGAAGGTGCTCTCCACAAAGAGCATAACTATTGAGGCACTTAGAAAGAACCTTTAGAATTGTTTGGAAACCTAGTAAGAGTGTCCAGATAAACGAGGTGGAGGATGAGTTATATCTTGTGGAGTTTGGGGATATGGGAGGGATAAGAAAAGAATATTGGAGATGCGCCCATGGACGTATGAAAAGTCCCTGATCTTGTTAAAGGAGTTTGAAGGCGAGCAGGTCCCTAAGGATATATCTCCTTGTGGCAGTCTCCGTTTTGGGTGCAGATACACAACCTTCCGTTAAAGAGTAGAACAAGAGAAACGGGGCGGGTGATAGGGACAAGTTTGGGTGAGGTGATGGATGTGGACGCATCGGAATCGGGAGTTAAGTGGGGTAAGTATCTACGGGTAAGGGTGTTGTTGGACGTTACGAAAAAACTGGTGAGAGGGAAGAGGATTGTCATTGAGGGAGGATAACGTTCAAATACGAGAGGTTACCAAATTTTTGTTACTAGTGCGGTCTGCTCAGCCATGGGATCAAGGATTGCAAGAATGAGAATGGCTCAGGTGCTAATACGGAGCATAACAATAGAGCAGGTCCCTCTGTTACTCATTTCTCTAGTGCTTTCTTTGATTCTCTCTCACTTTCCACACGCATTTGGCCTTTTTTAGCCTTAACTTTCACCCTCTATACGCAAACTGTCTCTGTTGGATGTCAACACAATTTTCGCCAGCACCGCTTTGTTAAGGTCCTCGAATCTTTTTAACTGAAGTCCACCATGTTTTTAAGGCTAGCAAATAGAGTCCCAAAGACCGAATAGTTCCCAAACTTCTCATATAGCTTCCACCACAATCTCCTCACGAATCACGACGATGGCATCAAGCTTTTCACAAAGCTGATCAGGGAAGTTGGAAAGTTGACATATGGTAGTATGGTACCGTGTTCATTATATAGATATACTTATTATTTAATTTACGGTTAATTAATACAAATAAAAAAATGATCTAAGTAATTGATTACACATCGATACTCTAGTGTAGCTCATCGTATCATGTACACAAGAGTCAGCACAAATCTTTCTAAGATGTATCAATCATTCATCAATCATATGTTAAAATTGATGATTTTGAACCTTTTAATTACACGCAGATTAATGTAGCTCATCATATCAGTGCGCTGACAAGAGTGAGCCATGGCCTATGGGACACAGCTCCTAAGATGTACTATTAATTAACGGCTACTTTTGTAACGGTAGGGATAAGGGGCTCAAGAATACATGTTGTGCCTTGTTTGAGAACGTTTAGTAGTCCGAGGATAGATAAATAGTAATAAAGATGTAAGAAGCTATGAATGAAAAGGGTGAGAAGGTAGGCCAAAAAGGAATATTTCCTCGGCTAAACGAAACAGAGGTCAGAATGTGTGTTTTATCATTCAGAGTAGCATTCTAGGAAATTCTAATTGATAAGGATATGCATCATGAATGTATAAGACAAATGTGAGCTGTAAAATATCTAAGAGAAAGCTGATACCACCATATTGAATGCTCTGTAACTAACTTTCTGACCACATTAATGAGGAATTGATATCTAAACAGTACTTTTCAGTCTTACAGTTACTCCCAAAGACTTTAGGAAGGTGCTGATGGGACAAGAATCAATACTAGTAATCTAATGTACATGTGGAAGGTGAAGATGAAAGAAAGAAAAGAGTATAAAATAGAAAGAAGACCCAGATGGAAGGGGATCGAAAAAAGGAAGGAAAAATATTGTAGCAACAAGAACTATACTTGTAATCAAATTCAAAAGAAATATATACAAGAACTGATCTACTCAAATTGTGCCGATGACGATTTTCTTTAGATTAAACCAATCTATCTTTACTTTCTTGCCATCTGAATCCATTATACTTGTTATCTAACTCATTAGAGCTTAGTTTTCCAACCCACTCTCTACAAATTTATTGTATTGAGTTTTTTGGGCCTGAACTTATCTATCCATTGGGCTTGGGAACCAAATTGCAACCTTACAATAACAATTATTAATAAATTATTTTTTAAAAAAATTTGACATTATTATTATTGGAAATATAAAAATAATTAATTTTTTTTTTGTCATGTTAATGGATGTCCCTTTTTTCTTTTTCTTTTTTTGAAAATAAGTTAACGGATGTTTTTAGAGCAATTGTTAATAAACATTAAACTATAATAGGAAAGATTTGATGTTACTTTCATGAAAAATATAAAAGCTGTTAACAACATTTATTGTTTTATCATTTTTTCAATAAAATATTTCTAAAAATAACTCCTAAACTAATGTCTTTAGAGCATTCGCATCAGCTCATTTATAAATTTTTCCATTTTACACATTCAAAACCTACTTTTTCTATTTTACACACTTAATTTTACAAGACACCTACATCAGTCTGTTTATTATACACACCTATTTAAATAAAATATTCACACTTCCCTATTTTTTATTATATCTCCCAACTACCCTACGCGCCCCCTCACTTATCAGATCACCTCTCCCTCTCTCTTCTCATTTTTTTCTTAACAGCCCTCTCTCTTATCTCTCTCTCTCTCTCCGTCTCGTTCTTTCTCAAAAAACTACCAGCCCAGATATCCGTCTTCACCGGATTCAGAAGCTTTCTTCACCGGCCGGTCCAGAAATCAAGCTCCGACGACCCAGATCGTGTCTTCACCGGCCGTTCTTCACCGGATTCAGTTCAGAAGCTTTCTTCACTGGCCGGTCCAGAAATCAAGTTCCGGCGACCCAGATCGCGTCTTCACCGATCGTTCTTCACCGGATTCAGTTCAGAAGCTTTCTTCACCGGCCGGTCCAGAAATCAAGCTACGGCGATCCAGATCGCCTCTTTACCGGCAGATTTACGAACCAAGCTCCGGCGACCCAAAACCAAGCACCGGCGAACCAGATCGCGTCTTCACCGGCCGATCCACGAACCATGCTCCACGAACCAAGCTCCGGCGACTCAGAACCAAGCGCCGGCGACCCAGATCATGTCTTCACCGACCGATCCACGAACCACGCTCCACGAACCAAGCTCCGGCGACCCACGAACCAAGCTCCGATCTCTGTGTCTTTTGGTTTGTCTGTGTGGGTTTATTTGTGTGTGGGTTTGTTTGTGTGTTGATATGTGTTTGTGTGTGGGTGTGTCTGAAGTTGTTGTGCACGGAATGGGGAGAGAAAATTTGGTGCGAACTGGATAATATTATTTTAGTATATACACGAGCTACAGTACCCGTGTATATTTACACGGGTACTGTAGCTCGGGGAAAAATATGGATGGTTTTACATATTTTTACACCCACTGATGTGGGTGTTTTTTTGCTCAAAATGTGCAAAATTTACACTGTATATGTATTTTAGAAGACTATAACTGATCTGATGTGAATGCTCTTAGAGTAGTGATTAACATTTCTGTTTTTTTTTTTTTTTTTCTTTTCTCATAAAAAAAAATTCCAAAAATATTTACTAAACTAATTTCTGTTAAAAATCATGATTTTAATTCTTTTAAATTTAATTTAAAATTTAAAACTATTTATTCAGTTTTTGCAAGTGATAGGGCAGACTCAACATAATTTATAGGGAATTGGGGAACTGTGCTTCGCAGAAAGGACAGCCTGCAAGCAATTAACTCGTGCACAACGAAAATGTTTACAAATAGAGCTCGATAAATTTGAGTCAGCGTCTGGTGAGTATGGCTAGTTATGATTTTAGTAGGCTGAATTCTCTCAGAGCAGGCTGGTTATGACTTGCACAACGAACTATTAAAAGCATGAATTATGAATTATAAATGTGAAAGAAAATTAATTAGTAGTATGACTTACTTTGCAAATGTACAATCGTACCTTAAAAAAAAATTTCTTAAAAATTGTACATGAACTAAAAAAAGATAAATAAGCTTACAAAAATATCTACGAAACGATCTTAAGTAAGCAATAAACTAGAGAGTAAAGGAGGGACTCAAAATTCAAATCATGCTTCTCCTTGTAAATGATAGTAAGCAATACTACTAAACTATAAAAGTCTCAACATATTTATTGATAAGTTAAAAATTGTTATCGAAGGAGACGCAGTGAATGTATCAGTCTGAATGAATTAAAAAGTATATATTAACAAAATAAAAAAAAAAGTATATATTAACGATTTTTAAAAATATTTATTTATTTACTTATTTTAGGCAAATAATAAATTGATTGAAAAGGCATCCTAGTGAACAGAATTATAAAGGAGAAAGTGTAAAGAAAATACTAGTGCAAAAGTAACGAAGTTTCTTGGTACAACTAATTACAATGGATTTGGAAAAGCTCGAGATGATAGAATTGGCTTAGAAGCTCTTTAATAAGATTTTTTTTAATTAGAAATTAATTTAATCCCTTAACTTTTGGTTCAATTGTCAAATTAATTCTTAAAGTTTAATTTTTATTAACTTAGTCATCACTTTGTAAAAATGAGCTAATCTAATTCCAATAGAAACAACGAGATAATCATTTTTCAAATCCCCCTAATTTCTATTAAACCATGACCTGATGCATGTGAACAAGTGTCTGTATCATATCGGGTCTAATAGTAGACTGAAACTTAACCTATAAATTACTATCCTCTCACGACGTTAAATCGGTTGAAGCCACCACCATAACCCCTCCCACCAATGTCTAAAAGGATGAAAATAATTGGAACCACCCACACCTCAAAAATTAACTTATCAAGTGATTTCAATTGACATTTTGACATCATTAAAGGGTGGTAGCCTAATGGTAAGAGTATCTTGAATTATCATCCTTGCAAGTTCAAGGATTGTGGTTTGAATTATAACGTTTCAATTTAAAATGTTGTGTCACATAGATAGTCTCATTCAACTTCGATGGTACCACACCATAAAATTTGGGTTTAAATGAGCCGTATGAGTCCTTTTTTCATTCATAAATAATAATAATAATAATAAAAAAAAAGACATTTTGACATATTCAATTTAGGTTTAACCCGAATCCGACTAACCCATAAACGCCTATACAAGCACCCGAGTGGCCAAACAGGTTGTACATAGTATATACCATATACCTTGATTTTTTTCGTCGGTGACTCACATGGACCACTAGCATATAAACACGTGTGAGGGCTAAAAATATCTCACCCCAACCAAAATTTATCGAGAACCTTCTATCAAAAAAAAAAAAAAAATGTCGAGAACCTTCTCTCTCTCTTTATAAGAGCCGTCAATGCCTTACCCTAATCTTGCCACCTAAAATCACTGCTCCTTTTTCATCTCTCAAATCCACCCTTTATAATTTATTCATCAAGCAATCACAGCCGTCCCATAAACCAAAGATTCCACTATATAATCTCTCCTGCTCTCCTCACCCGCCTCATCTTTCATTCCCGCGATTATTCTCTCTCTCACATGTAAAACGTTTCTCTCGAATCTGTTTCTCCCTGTTTCTTCAAATCCAAATTCCTCAGATTAGACCAGGCCGTTTCTTCTTCTACGTTTCGATTATGGCCTTTTGCGGTTTCGATCACCGTTCTTCAATACCAGATTCCACTATTCAAACGTTTCGATTACCGTTTCTCACTCGCTTTAGATCCACAGAGTTCGGATGACCGAAAATCTTTATGTGAAGGCATGTTCGGTAGATCTGCTTCTTTTAATCTTGAATCGACGCAGCTTTTATCTTTCCATTCAGTTCGTCACGACCGTTGCGAATCTCAATCTCAACGATTCAATTTCGATGAATAGCATATAAGTTTCTTGACCAGAGGTACGTAATCAAGACGTAATCAAAGATTCGAAATCCTGTGTTCTATAATTCTTTTCTTGACCCGGTTTCATTGATTATGCTCAATTGTTTTGAATTCGATAAACTTTCAGTATTTTCAAGAAATGGTGACATGGCTGAGGAACTTTGATTATAACACAAGGATTTTACTTTGGGTACCAATTCAATTCGATGAATAGCAGACAAATTTCTTCACCAGAGGTTCGTAATCAAAAGAATCGAAATCCTGTATTCTATAATTTATATCTCGATCTGGTTTTCTTGGATTACTTATGCTCAATGATTTTGAATTTGATAAACTTTTCAGTATTTTCAAGAAATGGTGACGTGCCCGAGGATCAGATCGATGGCGATGGATTTTGATTATCGCACAAGGATTTACTTGCGGGGACCGTTGATTGTGAAATGTGAAGATAAAATAGACAGGCTGGTTGGTTTTTTATAAGCTTATGAGAGAAGTTTAGCATATATCTTGTGTTATTAATATCAATCATTCAATGAATCTGATGGAGAGAAGCGAGAGAGGTATAATATAATATGTGTAGTTATCAATCGACCTTTGCCATGACGGGTGCGCTTGCATGGCAGGTCAAACCACACTTAATAAAATCTTCCATTTTTTGGGTTTTGGGGGGGAGACGGCCCAGCCTTTTTTTTTCATTTTGGGCTTTTGGGCCGGGCTCCTCCCTTGCGTGCGTGTTTCCCTTTTCTTTTTCTTTTTTTTTCTTTTTTTTTTCTTTTTTTTTTTTTTTTAAATATCTCTCTCTCAATAGTCAAAAGACAACGCAAAAAATTAAAAACTAGTATTCGTTACCTTATACACTATACAGACAAGTGTGGCCAGAATAGCTGCTCCTTATGCTGCCCATCCAAAAGGCTCATAACACAAAAGGTAAATTGCAAATTTGCAATATTTTAATTTCTAATCTATTACGATTTACAGCCCAATTATTTAAGCAAGCATTGCCCTTTAAATTTTTTTTTATATACAATTACAATTCATTTAACAAGCTTAATAATTTTGAGCATTTTATCAGCATGAAAGAACACATAAATTTTCAACTACAATATGCCCCACAACGTGCTTCATTCTATTTTTTAAAATAAGGATATGCTATTACTTTTATTTATAATCGTGGATCCAACTGGAGGTGGCATGCATAGAGAAATATCATAAATAATATCAGCAACTAAGCAAATGAGTTGGTACTTGCATTTTTATTTACCAAATGTTAGCACAATGCTACAAGCTATTTTCTCATTTACTCTTCCATAATTTTCATTCTACCACACAATTACAATTGGTTACTTGCAGTTGCATATGAATGGGGAGGAATCATATTTGGGACTAGAATTATTCAATGCCTTTGTGCGCTGGTCATTTATTATTGTATAAGTAGTGTTTGGACTTAATGCTCTATGTTCCTCATTTAGGATTCGAGTGTTCAGTACAGTTTGTACTCAACTTCTGTATTTGTTTATCAATTGTGGGGTGTAAAGCTTTGTATTACATAATGTAACCGTATAAAGTGGCGTGCTCTCAAGTTGCTTAACCAGAATCACTGCTGTTCAAGTTCTGGGCCTAGTTGTGGATTCTCCATATGTATGGCTGATCAATTCTATGACTTGCAGAAATCTGCTGTTTTGACTCCTAACTTGCCCGGACGTTTTATGCTAGCTATAACGGCGAAGGTAATTTCAAGACAAGTGATGAATGTTAATGCTTTTTTAGCAAAATCTTTATAATTTTATTCCTTCGTTTGCCAATGGATTATTATGATGTGTCCTGTGCTGCACTTATTCTACTTGTGTCTTAAAGAATTTTTAACTTTCATAGCCAATTTTTGTGGCTTTGATGTATTTTGATCAGTCATTGTCTGGCAAACTTCAAGTGGATGATTGTCTTCTATGATTACCTTTTTTTTCTTGGCTTATTAGTCGTTTCAGTGATTATTAGCAGTAGCAGAATTGATGAATTCATTTGTGCCTGTCTTTTTGCACTTTTCTTTTTGCTTAATTGCATTAAATATGTTTCTTCTCTCCATAATAATGAGCTATAGGACAGTATAGCTCAACAGGCACTTTCTTCTCCCTGTAATAATGGGATGGAGGGTGAGTTTGGGAGTTCAACTGTTAAAGCCCTATTGGGTGCATATGTAGTTTACCAATAAAAAATTATTTCGCTTATGTATAAACTTCTTGTCCTTTCAATGGTTTTGATTGTGTAGAGTGCCACCATTTGATTTTAGGGCAGTCCTTTTGTTTTTCCCAGTGTTATTTTTGTTCATCTGTTTTTGTTTTCCATTTTGTGATATCTCTCTGGGCAGTGAAGGCTTTTTGGTTTTGTGGTAGAGCTTGGTGGACATCTGTTTCTGTTTTCTAATTATCGTATCATTACACTGGATGCAGGGAGTATATCTCTTGAGACGGCTCGGATTGTGGTGTATTCTGGTCAGTTCTGCTGTGGAGTGCCTCTTTGTACTTGTGTTGGGGCTGAAGTCTTTGTTGATGTAGATTTTCTCTTTGAAATTCCACAAGGCGTTTCTTTGTTGTGAAACAAAATTGCTTCAGCTTCCAGAATTGTGATGCCTTTTCAAAGTTGCTCTAGTTCACGAACCAGGATAAAGAT
Organism: Quercus suber; assembly: GCF_002906115.3. Classification (NCBI taxonomy): domain Eukaryota; kingdom Viridiplantae; phylum Streptophyta; class Magnoliopsida; order Fagales; family Fagaceae; genus Quercus; species Quercus suber. The sequence continues at coordinate 1,382,539 of NW_027069591.1, read as the reverse complement.
AACCGTTTGTTATTCCAATGTCATGTCATTTAGCTCGACACTTTTGCCGGTATTTTCTAGCTTCCTGTAATATGTTACTTTATTTGTCATTTCTTGAATGTTAAAAAGTAAATGTCTCTTTACCCATCATATTTTGGGTTGTCGTTATTGTTGATTTGCGTTGCTGCCTCAAATTACATTAAACTCCTTTGTTGGCAGATTTTTTTGTGCGGTTTTAATAAGATTATTAGTTTGATAAAGTTGATATCTTCTTGTTGTGCATTTTGGGGTGAATAGTGAGCTCTCATTTAATAAATTTATGTGTTCTTACTTATATGACTGCCGTTGCTATAATTATTAAGGGTCCATCCTTCGTTTTTGAGGATTATGATTTGGAGAATATGTTTCTCCAGTCGGGCATAAATTTTGTAAATGTTGATCATCATCAGTTCAGTATTGTAATTCAATGTTCCACCTAGGATTTGAAGATTATTGAGACTGATACTGAAGACTTTGTGCGAGGCCTCAAGGATTGCGTCTACTGGACTTGGTTGATTTAAAATCGTACATTGAATACCCAATACCTTATTTATACAAGGTTGGTTATTCGTCTTGGTAAAATGCAATGCCCAATTCAAGTCAGAAACACAAGGCAAAACGCATTTCATGATTCAGTGATATCCCTTTGTGGTTTCAATTTCATTTCATAAGGTCAGTTATTCATGTGAATCTCCATCTTTAGTTTTGTTATATCTTACATTAGCCCTAACTCTTAAAATCTCATTCACATGGGAAAGGTATGGTCGGCCTGAGACAATTGCTTGATAATCTTGTTGTGTTGCAGTTGGGGAAGTTATTTTTGACGACATTGCTCTCCCAGGAAACTGTTGTGATGCTATTAACTTATATATTTTCTTTAATGTGTAGAAGCATTTTTCTTACTGCTGTGTGTTTTGGGGAAAAACAAAATCGTGAGGGGCGGGGTCGTTACAGATGGTATCGGAGTCATGTTCTAGCCGGAAGTGTGGGTTCCACACGCGAGGACGTGTGTGCTTGTAAGGGGGGTGGATTGTAGTGACCCAAAAAGGGGTCTTGCATTTTATGAAATTTCACATCGCCTAGGGAAGCACATGAGAATATGTTTATAAGGAATGACCTCCCTTCAATGTGTAGAGGCTTTTTTCTCATTGCTGTGTGCTTTGAGGGAAAACAAAACCGTGAGGGGTACAAGACCTCAAAGCGGACAATATTTATACAGGTGAGGCGGGGTTGTTTGTATATGTGAATAATATCCTATATAAACCTTGACAATGCGTAGATGGAAGCTTGTTTTTTTCAATTTTTTACCCTTTTGAGATAGGCTGCAATTACTGTTGTTGATATGTTTTCTTAATATTTTGTGTATGGCGGTCCATTGATGGTAGTTTAGTTGATTTCTTTTTCTAAGTTGCATATCTAAAGATCCCAAACCGAATGATCAACCGAGATTTCTTTTTCTAGGTTGCATATCTAAATGTTACTGCATTAGGTAAAGCTTATTACAGTGTAATTGTGTTGTTATTGGGTTCTACCTGTATTTTTTTTTTGGTTGAGAATCTGGTTCTGCCTGTACATGGATCTATAAGCTCAAACTGGTGAGAGCGCTCAAACTATGTGGTTTGGGAGGTTGGTGGTTCAAGTCCACCTGGATCCTCTATTTTAGAGTTAGATATTTGGACAAATTTAAATACACTTTCTAAGTGTATAAATTCTCCAATTAAATTTAAACATTGAATTTTCTTTAGAAAATATTATACTGTTTATGTTGTATTAATCAATGGAGATGTGTGTAAATTTAACTAGGAACTTAATTTATTGCATTTGAGGATTTGTACTTAATTTTAGCCCTAGATGTATTTTGGTTGAGACATTAGTAATAACACTTAAAATATTTCAAGTGGGGAAAGCCATGAGGAATTATTGTCGAGCAAGGGTTTATTTTAGCTCTTGAGAAGGAAAAAAAAATTAGGATTTAAATATTTAGGAGTTGTGCTCAATATTTAGGGTTTATTTTCCAATTAATTAGTTTTAAACAGTTCATGGTACAATTTAATTTGTAGTTCTTCATGCATGCTTGACATGAATATTTTTTAGGCACATCTTATGGTGTTAGATTGGTGCATTGGTAGCCTCAACTCTAAAGCCACCAACTTCACAATATTAACACTGAGTTTCTCTCTGCTAGTGAAGGGTGGGTTTCCATTCCTTCCTAGAGTGTAGAATAGTTTGTCCATTCTTTTGAAGGAGTCTACGTGCTCCAAGGTAACAAGTTTACCTTAAGGCTTTGTTGGTTTTTTCTTCAAGGTTTTTAGGAAATAGATTCTAGTTTAGGAAGGATGAGATTACGAAAACTTGGAATAGCCTAACCCTCTCAGAATGTGAAGGATCTAATTTTCACATTACTGAGGAACAGGCAAAGACTGAGTTTATTCTAGCAGCTAAATTCTTGACTAAGCGAGCTCTTAACTTAGATGTCATAGCTAAGACTTTCTCACCCATATGGAGACCGAAAAATGGCTTCAAAAAAAAAAAAAAAAAAAGAGTGACCATGTGGTTTTGTTTACATTTGACGAAAATAGTGAGATGGATAAAGTCATGGTAGCAGAGCCTTGGAGCTTTGACAAACGCCTAATGGTATTGCAAAGGTATGAGAAGGAAACAGACTTGGGAGATATGGTGTTTAGTAAGGTAACATTCTGGGTGCAAGTACATGACCTCCCAATCAGATTTCAGTTAAGGAAGATTGCTGAAAAGTTGTGTGAAGCGGTAGGAAAGGTGATTGTTGGAACTGATGAAGCTGAAACAGAGGGTGATAACTACATGAGAGTCTGAGTGACTATTGATGTCTCTAAACCACTGGGCAGGGGGCGAGTGATCTCTCTTGATAGTGGTAAAGAATTGTGGATACCTTTGAAATACGAAAGACTTCCAAGTCTCTGTTTCTAATGTGGTTGCTTGACACACGATGACCGCGACTGCGGACTTTGGATTGAAAGTGAAAGAAACTTGTCACCTAAAGCTCAGCAATACAGCCCCTAGCTTAAGGCCGCTCCATTCATGCTGAGCCGTAGATACATGGTTAAAGTTCCAGGAATTTTTGCTTGCAAAAAAGGTAGAGCGTCGATGGAAAAAGCTGGATTAGTGAAGAAGCTGTCGGTGGTGGTGGTGTGGTTCAAGAAACCAAGGTCGAAGATACTTCAGCCTGAAACGGAAACTACTGAAGCATGCGAAGCTGGATTTACAGAAAGGCAGCCGATAATGGATGTTCGCTCGGAGAAACCAATGCTGGAGAATGTTTTGCCTGATATGGAAATCTTGAAGCATGTGATGGTGGAAACAAAGTACCGGATTTTTAGGAGATAAACTAGCAAAAGTTAAAAGGCTGCCAACTGATGAGGGAATCATGTTAGATGGGATGCAACACAGGATTGGGTCAGCAGTGATAAAGGTGTCAGCTGAGTCTTTTGAGGAGGTACTTGGGGAGATTGATAAGGAAATAAAAAAGTTTGACCCCAAACTCACAATGTCTCCCAATTTTGATGTTAGCATAGGAAAGGAAAATTGTATGGGTCAACCTAGCATTAATGAATCAAACGTGCCAAGCTTATCAGGCCATGTAGCCCACTTGTCTCTATCATCACGCATGCGACTAGCTGAGATACCTAGTTCTCTTATCAATCATGTGAAGGCTGAAGGTACATGGAAAAGGCTCATAAGAGTAGGGGTGGGACCAGATGTGGGAATGGCTGAAGCACTGAGAGAAAAAAGAAATGTAAGAAATATTACAAATCAAACTGAGTTACCAAAGAAAAGAAGGGTTTCTCAGGATGGTGCAACAAAAAATCAGATATTGGCAGAGGCTGTATACCAGCCCTGCCAGAAGCAATGAGTCTGTTATTATGGAACTATTAGCATAGGAAAGGAAAATTGTATGGGTCAACCTAGCATTAATGAATCAAACGTGCCAAGCTTATCAGGCCATGCAACCCACTTGTCTCTATCATCACGCATGCCACTAACTGAGATACCTAGTTCTCTTATCAATCATGTGAAGGCTGAAGGTACATGGAAAAGGCTCATGAGAGTGGGGGTGGGACCAGATGTGGGAATGGCTGAAGCACTGAGAGAAAAAAGAAATGCAGGAAATATTACAAACCAAACTGAGTTACCAAAAAAAAGAAGGGTTTCTCAGGATGGTGCAACAAAAAATCAGATATTGGCAGAGGTTGTATACCGGCCCTGCCAGAAGCAATGATTCTATTATTATGGAACTGTTGTGGGCTTGGTAACCCACGTACAGAGAATGAGTTTGTTAGATTGATACAGGCAAAAGATCATTCTGTCGTGTTTATAGTTGAAACATGGACAGACGAAGCAAGGCTAGATTGTACTTTGAGCAAGATTAATTTTGATCAGAAGTGGGTGGTTCCAAGGCTGAATAGAGGTGATGGATTGGTATTATTTTGGAAAAATTCTATCAATATTGAAGTTGTTGATTCCGATAGGTATTTTATTGATACGATCATCAATGGGAATACTGAGAATGCATGGTGGTTCACCGGTTTTTATGGGGAGCCTGAAACTTACAAGAGGAGTGAAGCATGGAGTAAATTGAGAAGTTTAAATGCCAGAATGAACATTCCTTGGATATGTGGTGGTGATTTTAATAAAATTGTTCGTCGGGAGGAAAAGTGGGGTGGGGCACCTAGAGATCATAATCAAATGCAACTATTCAGAGATGTGATCGATGAATGTCATTTCATGGATTTGGGATATGTGGGGCCAAAGTTCACGTGGGCAAAACATTATGTTGATGGGCATTCCATAAGAGTCAGATTGGATAGATGCATGGCTACAAATTCTTGGTTTCAAAAATTTCCAGGAACTAGGGTTCATCACCTTAATTGTATGTCATCGGATCACTCTCCTCTTTTGATCAATTTGTCGAGGTTGTTGGAACCTAGGAAGAAGAGGTGCTTCAAATTTGAAGAAATGTGGTTATCGGATCCAACTTGTGGTGAAACGGTAGAGGATGTGTGGAGTAGTACAAGGGAACAAAATCCAAGCATTGCCATTCTGGAAAAAGTGGCTAAATGTGAGAAAGAGTTAACATGGTGGAATAAACACAAATTTGGGCACGTAAGGAGGGAATTAGAGATTAAAAAAGGCCAACTTGTTTTGGCCGAGAGGGAGGCTATGGTGAGTGGAAACAATAATCGGATTAGGAGCTTAAGAACGGAGATTAATTTGCTGCAAGATCGGGAATCAAGGATGTGGTGTCAAAGATCTAGGGCGTTGTGGCTAAGTAAAGGTGACAATAACATTGCTTTCTTTCACAGTAAGGCGACAAAGAGACTTAGGAAGAATTTGATTAGAGGTATAAGAGACGGGAATGGAGCTTGGCTAACCAATCATGATGATATTGGGCATGTGATGGAGAGCTACTATAACGAACTTTTTTCCACCGCCAACCCGATTCTAGAAGTTAACTCCCTTGAGAAAATCCCATGCATGGTGACCGACGTGATGAACATTGAATTGGTGAAGGAATTTACAGAATTGGAAGTTAAGGAAGCCTTGAACCAAATGGCTCCTCTAAAAGCTCCGGGTCCCGATGGTATGCCACCTTTGTTCTACTAACATTTTTGATCGACAATGCAACATGATGTTACTTCAGCCATTCTCTCATGGTTGAACTCAGGTATCCTACCCGAACCCATTAATCATACACTCATTACTCTTGTCCCAAAAATAGATAATCTTGAACTTGTGTTTGATTTTCGCCCTATTAGTCTTTGCAATGTCCTATATAAGATTTACTCTAAGGTCTTAGCTAATAAGTTGAAGAAATTTTTACCTTCTCTAATCACGGAACATCAATCTGCTTTTGCTAAGAATAAACTTATCTCAGACAATATTATGGTTGCTTTTGAGACCCTTCGTCATATGAAGCAACATAATTCAGGAAAACATGGTTTTATGGCTATCAAATTAGACATAAGTAAAGCCTATGATCGGGTAGAGTGGGTCTATTTAGAGAGACTTATGGAGAAAATGGGTTTTTGTGCTAGATGGGTAACTCTTATGATGAGTTGCGTGAAAACGGTGTCGTATTCTATTATGGTGAATAGGGAGCCCACTGGAATGATCTATCCTAATAGGGGAATAAGACGAGGAGACCTCCTATCTCCTTTCCTATTCATTTTATGTACGAAAGGCCTCCACGCTGTCATTAAACACTCAGCGAGAAACGGGGATATCAAAGGCTTTTCCTTATGCGAACGAGGCCCTAAACTAACCCACTTGTTCTTTGTAGATGATAGCTTGCTTTTCTGCAGGTCAATCACTGAAGACTGCAATTTGTCTTGAATTTGCTGGGTGAATATGAATCTTGGTCAGGGCAAAAAATCAACAAAGACAAGACCGCAATTTTCTTTAGCAAGTCCACCATGAATGAAGCAAAATCAAGCATAATGAACCTCTTTCAAGTCCAAGAAGTCAAGTCTTACGAGAAATATTTGGGTCTTCCATCTTTGGTAGGTAGGGAAAAAAAGGCTAGCTTCAACTACATAAAAGAGAGAGTTTGGAGAAAGCTCCAAGGATGGGAGGGTAAATTGCTCTCACAAGCCGGAAGAGAGGTCCTAATCAAGTCTGTGATCCAAGCTATCCCTACTTATGCTATGGGGTGTTTTAAATTACCATTGGAGCTTTGTGATGACATTGAGGTTATGATAAAAAAGTTTTGGTGGGGACAAAGGGGCAATAGAAGGAAAATTCATTGGATTTGATGGAGTGATTTGACTAAGTCCAAAATAGTAGGCGGTATGGGTTTTCGTGTCTTGGCTCACTTTAATGATGCTCTTTTGGCGAAACAAGCTTGGAGGCTTTTGCACAACAAGGAAACCCTTTTCTATAAAGTCTTTAAGGTAAAGTTCTTCCCGAATCACTCTATTTTAGAAGCCAAGGAATCAAGCATGGGGTCCTACGCTTGGAAAAGTATCCTGCATGGTCGTGATGTTATCCTTGATGGTGCTTATTGGAGGGTGGGGAATGGAAAATCGATCAAAATCTGGCAGCACCATTGGCTGCCCTAGAAACATCCAACCAGGATACTCTCCCCAGTGGTAGATACAATGGAAGAAGTTACAGTTGATTGCTTAATTGATGAAGGTACTAGAACGTGGAATGCTACGATGGTGGATGGGATTTTTGCTCGTCAAGAAGCTAAAGAAATAAAAAATATTTCGTTGGCTAGTAATGAAATAGAAGACACCATGTTTTGGCCGTGGGAGCATGATGGGAGTTATAGGTTTAAAACGGGCTATCGTTTCTTGAAGGAGGATGAAATTGGTTTTCAAGTGGCAGAGAATCAAGACCAAGAAGATGGGCTGTGGAAGAAGATTTGGGCTCTTGAATGCCCAAATAAAGTTAGAAATCTTATTTGGAGGGCTTGCCGTAATTCTCTCCCATCAAAGTGCAATCTTGTACGCCGCACAATTATCTCAGAACATAGCTATGACCACTGCAAGGAAGGAAATGAAGATGTTTTGCACGCGGTGTGGTGCTGCAAAGAGCTGGACAGCGTGTGGGGAGCAAATAGCCTTTGGAGCTTTCGAAACCAATGAAGTTTTGCCACTTTTAGTGAGCTCTTAGCCTGGGTTTACGATCACCAAAGGAATCCGGTCCTGTTTGCTTTCACAATTTGGTCCATTTGCCACCAAAGAAATCAGGTGAGAACTCATCAAACCCATCATCCTCTAAACCATCTCTCTCAATGGGCTTACGACAGGTACGTGGAATTCAAAGCTCTAAAAGTAGCGTCAATTTCCAGTAGACCAAAGAGTAGAATCCGGTGGAAACCTCCTGCTCAGGGAATGCTTAAAATCAATTTTGATGGAGCCATTTTTGCCGAAGAAAATTGCTCTGGCCTAGGAGCTATCATTCGTGACAGGGAAGGTCTTGTAATCCTCTCCATGGCTGCTCGAGTTCCTCAACAGCTTCAGCCTATTGAGATTGAAGCTTTGGTTGCAAACAAGGCTTTGGAGTTTGCTAGAGAGTTGAGTATATCAGTGGTTGTACTGAAGTGTGATTCTTCACTGGTGATGACAACTTTGGCCTCAAAGAAACCCGGGCTTGCTCCTTTTGGCTTACTGTTACAAGACGCTTTAAATGTTTCTACATGCTTCTTTAAATTGTCTTACTCTCATACTAAGAGAGAGGGCAACACAGTTGCACACAACTTGGCTCACTTAGCAGTTACACGCCCAAATTGTGTAATATAGATAGAAGATGTTCCATCTGATGTACTATCTTCTTACCATGTTGATTTAGCTGGTATTACTTAATTGAATGCATCACAGTACTGTTTCTCAAAACAAAAGAAACAAAAAAAAGATTGGTGCATTGGTGCACGATCTTTTGCCCTTATTTAGCTCACAACTGGAAAACATAAATATTTTGCTTGGTTAATAATTCAGTTTTCAGTTGTATTTCAATCACTCTGTAATTGAGAGATTTATAAAGCATCCACACTTATAGTGTTGTTACCAAAATTGGTAAAACAAGTGGACAAGGTTGCCTCGTTTGCATACAGATGACCAGGCAACAATTACACTAGGGAATGTACACAACTAAGCTTAAACGTTTGAGATTTTCACAAATAAACTAATGCTAAAGTATTTGTGTTTAAAAAACTGTAGATATCAATGATATCAACTAGCAAATAAAATAATAAATAAACAAATTAGTACCAAAGATCAGTTGAAATAAACACCAACAGTCGAACTCAATTAAACGACAATTAACTGAATGCTAAAGTATGTGTTAAAAATTGTAAATATCAAGGGAAATCAACTATCAAATGCAATAATAAAAAAACAAAAAATTACTCCAAAGATCAGTTGAAAACGAACATCATTACTCAAGTAATTCAAAAAATAAAAGAAAGACACTGATTAAAAAACACCACTTAGACATGATTGAAAAACACCACGTGAACTACTTTTAGGTAATATACGGGTGTTCCTAAATTTAGGTGTTTGGCTTGTGATTATCTTCATCTAATATGTCACTGAAGTCAAGATCAATCGTGTCAAAATCAGAATCGGAAAAGAGCCAATCACTGGAGTCAAGATTAATCATGTCAAAATCGGAAGAATCGGAAAGGACCCAATCGTTGATTATGTCACCTGTCTCAGGCAAATAATCTTGTTGCTTTTGCTTACTACCAAAAGTGTCATCTTCATGCACTTCAGGCAGCAGCGGCTCATACTTCCTAGCATGAGTAGGCAGCTTATGAGAACTGGTGGCCACTGGAGTCATCTTAGACAAATCATCTTGTTGCTCTTGCCTACTTCCAAGAGTGTTAATTTCATGCACTTCAAGCAGCGGGTCATCCTCCCTAACATGAGTAGGCTGCTTAGAAGAACATGACATTGCAGTATGATTCAGAGTTGTCATTTTCATGTTGTAATTAGCCGGAGATTGATTGGGGAAATTATTGGTGGATCCCCAAAAAGAGTTAAAATGTTGAGTTTGGAGAGGCTCATAATAAACACGTGCATGATTCAATGTTGTTGAGGTAGTAGCTTCAAGATGATTTTTGTGCGCATCTAATGAATTGGGTACAACTCTGGGCGAAGAATCAATCATGTTGTAATTAGATTGATTGGAGAAATTGCATGTAGATCCCAAAAGAGGCTCATAATAAGCATGTGAACGGTTCAATGTTGTTGAGGTGATAGCTTGAAGATGATTTCCATGCACATCTAATGAATTGGGTACAACTTTGGGCGAAGAATCAATCATGTTGTAATTAGATTGATTGGAGAAATTGCATGTGGATCCCAAAAGAGGCTCATGATAAGCATGTGAACGGTTCAATGTTGTTGAGGTAGTAGCTTGAAGATGATTTCCATGCACATCGAATGAATTGGGTACAACTCTGGGCGAAGAATCAATCATGTTGTGATAAGATTGATTGTAGAAATTGAATGTGGATCCCAAGAAAGGGTTAGAACGTCGAATCTGGGGAGGCTTATGATAAACATGTGTATGGTTCAATGTTGTTGAGGTTGTAGCTTCAAGCTGATTTCCATGCACATCTAATGAATTGGGTATAATTCTAGGTGAAGAATCATGATTGCTTACAGAAGGAGATGTAGATGAGTTTCTTTGATCAGATTGTGTGTTCTGTGTATTGTTGTCATCCTCATCCTTCTTGCTTGTAACCTTTTCATAAACCTTGCATAGAACCCACTTGTCCAACTGCCAAAAGAACATATATATCAAAATAAATAAATAAATAGATAAATAAAAGGAAAAAAAAAATTGCAGCAATTAAGAAGACAGTCATTAAATCCGTACCTGCATTCCATTTCCAACACTTGTATTGTTTGGCAGAGCATTTGCTTCAATTTTTACTGTATATTCAATCATTTTCCATTTGGTTCTCTTTGACTTTTCACCTTTATGTGGGCCTTCATAGTAATCTAGTGATCTTCTCCATCCTGTATATTCATCGAATTGTCCGATTCTTATAGGAATGCCAGTTGGTTTCCAAGATCCATCACCAGCGGATCGATTTGGTCGAGATCCATTCGGGTACTTCCGGTCCCTTGAGGTGAAAAAGTACCACGCGTCCTCATTAATTAGCTTGTAGTTTCCTGATTATTGTTCAATGAAAAGAAATTAATATGGATTCTCCAAAAAAAAAATTAATATGACTATTTTACTCACCATTAAAATAAACAAAAGACTAAAAAAAAAAACAAAAACAAAATATAAAGAGAAAACATTAAACTACTCTAAAGAGAGTGCTCGTATAGTAATAATAAATATTAAAAAAAAAATCACATTATAACCAACCAAGTCCAAAATTCACCCACTCAAAGATCAAATGATTCAAAGTAGTGTAAAAATACATTATTATTATAATAACCATGTAAATTTACACTTAACACTATTAATTTTGTTTCTATCCAAAAAAAAAAAAAGGCTATTAATTTTGTATTTATTTATTTATTTATTTTTATGTATCTTGAGAATGAAAGAAAAAAGTGGATTGTGGTTATTGTATGTGAAGAAAGATATGTTGAGGAATTGCCCCTTTGCAGTGGCTTTTTGGATAAAAATTGGTGTGCTATCTGATTTGAAATCCACCTTTAGTCTTGATATACTTAAATGGCTCAAAACCAACTATGCGTGCAACTCGTTGATTAAGGTGAAAGGATGTTCATGGAAGATAGAGTTCACCTTTGCTGTTTGGTCACTCTGGAAACATAGGAACAGGGTAGTGTTTGAAAACACTACACTAAACCCGAAACTTCATGATTCATGTTTGAAGCAAGCCATTGAGTATGTGTACTATGTGGAGAAATCATTTAGAACCATACAAGTAAGGTACTCCTGTGTCAAATGGAATAGACCAATGGAAGGATGGTGTAAGTTTTTAGATGGAGCATCATTGGGAAATCTAGGGAGAGTAAGGGGTGGAGGATTAATTCAGGATTATAGAGGTGCCTGGATCAAAGGTTACATTCGTAATATAGGATTCACTACAAGTGTTATAGCTGAATTTTGGGCATTGCAGGATGGGCTGCAACTTGCATTACAGTTGGGAGTTGATTGCCTGGAAGTTGAACTCGATGCAAAAGTGGTGGTAGACCTGGTTCTGTCTAATTCAGTCACTAACAAGGACTATTCCTCTCTCTTGAATGATTGTAGGTACCTTCTCACCAGGTTCCAACAAACTAGGGTGAATCACACCTATCGGGAAGCAAACAAGGCAGTTGATGGACTGGCAAAGGAGGGATGTATGCAGCAAGAAGAGTTTGTTATTTTGTTTAATCCCCCTACCCCTGATATTGTAACTTTTGTTAATGAAGATGCCATTGGTCTGTACTATGTAAGGCGTGTAACCAATACTTTGCCTTCCATGGCTAACTAAGTTTAATAAAGATCCCTTTTAACCCAAAGAAAAAAAAAAGAAAATTAATTTTAAAAAATTAATATTTTAATGAAGTGTAGTATAATATAGATAATATGATGTGTGGTGTTTTGAAAAATAAGTATGTAAAATAGAAAAAATAGATTCACATGTTAAACTTAAAATGGACAATGATTTTTACAAGAACAAATACAAATGATCAAAAGAGTGACACAACTATAATTTTATTTTTATTTTACTTTTTTCAAAAGGGTCAAACTAAGTGTGCGTATATATATATATATATATGTATATAGAGTAAAAATCCACAAAATAACACACACTATATATGTATAATTTATAATTAACAAATGTCTTTAATATGATTTCTTATATTTCATGTATATAAGAAAATTCCATTAAGTTAGTTTTATATTTTTCAAGAAAAAATATTCTCTTTCACTAAGTCATGCATAATTATTTTTTAAATTATTGTTAATACTAATAATAGAAAAAATATAAAATGCATATAAATCCATTAGTTTCAGATTAACTAAATAATACCATGTTAATATAACCTACCCCAAACCTTGAACTATAAAATCGCAGCATATTTTTTTCTTAAAAAATAATAATAATGCATTCTTGTATCCCAAGCACTTCAAAAACAAAATAAAAAGAGATTATTTTTTAAAAGAAAAATAGTTTATAATAAAGATATTTTTTTTAATATAATATTTTGGCAAAATAATGTTTTGTTTTTTTTTAAAGAACATATACTTTAAATGCTTTTAAAGTTAAAGAGCTAGCGATATATGTCAGTTTTATTAGATGAGTACTTATATAATTTCCTTTTAAAATATGAACGATCACTAAATAAAATTTACACATAATTTAAAATTTTTAATAGTAAAATAGAGGGGCTTAAAGGATTTTGAAGAAAAAAAAAATTTAGGTATCTAATAACATATTAATTTGTCGCTTAACTTTTCCTAAAATCTTATAGTTATTACAATCTGCAACTTGTGTATGATTAAAAAAAAAAAAAAACCAGAAGAGAAAGAAGCGGCACACACGTTTATATTGTCGTAAAATATATAGCAGTATATATACATCGCTGAGAATTTCTTCTATCTAGAAGAGAAAGAAAGAATTAAACCAAGAAGTTAATATATATATATATATATATGAGAAAAAGGAAAAAGGTGAATATATAATATACAACAACAAACCTAGAGAATGAAACCAATCACGTTAAAAAGCAGGGGAAAGAATAAATAAAGAAAAGTAAAGGAACAAGGAAGATAATTAATATAATAGATAGTAGTATATAGACTATAGTACTTACCAGTGAGATCCTCTGGATGGTACCGGTAAAGATCTACGTCAAAAATCCTGTGTGGCGGTAATGGTTCACCTTTGACCTTTTTCATTAGATAATGAAAAATTAAATCTTCATGGGTGGGGCGAAACCTATAACCCGTTGGAAAAGAGTAGAAGTATGAATCATCCATAGCAAAAGATCGGAGAGTTCAAAGACGAGAGTTTGATGAGATTATGTTAATAGGATATATATATATATAAATTGTGTTTCCGAGAACCTGTAGGTGTAGGAGTATATTTCATATCTAGTTTATAATAAAACATAAGATAAAATTCTAGTAACCGACATTAGAAAATAATTAAAAAATAAATAAATGAAACTTTTAATGATAAAGAAGATGTATCATGTAGGATTGGCCATAGACCAAGTTTGAGTTGGATATACTCGAACCTAACTTGAAATGTTTACTTATGAATACTCGGATCTCGATATTTGTTAAGTACTCGTACTTAATTTCTACCCAAATTTGTATCTATGGATACCCAAACTTGACTTTTTAAAGTGTTTTTAAAATAAAAATAAAAATAATAATTTTGTCATCATGTCCAGCAAAAAACTTTAACTTTACTATTTGTAATCACCCACACAAATTTTGTATGTATAAAATAATATAAAACTGAAGTTTTTGATTTTTTACTAACCTTTTAAAATTTTGACACATTGGTTTAGTCATCATGTCTAGCAAAAAACTTTAACCTTACGGTTTGTAGTCACCCACACAAATTATGTATCTATAAGCTATAAATCTATAAATAATATAAAACCGAAGTTGTTGACCTTCTAAAATTTTAACATAGATTTTGCAAGCTTCACAACTTTACACCTCATTATAATTTATTTTATTTTTTAATATCTTTAATTTGTTAGCAATATTAGAGAGACTCATGCTAGGTTATATTAAAAAGAGAGAGAGAGAGAGAGAGAGAGAGAGAGAGAGAGACTCACTAATGTTAGGATTCAAAAATAAAAAATAAAAAATAAAAAATAAAGAGAGACTCACATTAGGACCCATTTCTTCCGGCCACCTCAAAACCCTAGTAACTACCATAGCCACTTAATATTCAATCTCACAAATGATCTACATATGATCCTTATTTCAATTAATTGTTTGTTTCTTTATATATATTGGTCGTGGTGTGATTACCATAGTTTAATCTTTTATTTGTTCATTGGAAGTTCAATTTTGAAATTTTTTATTCCTTCACCATAGTTTTCATTGACTAATTCCTTTCTCTCTTGCTCCTTCTAATAGAAGAACTTGCAGTTATATGATAAGTGGGAGAATTAGTGTATTTAATTTTTTTTTCTTAATGGGTTTTTCCTTTTCTTTGAAATTTTAACAGCTTTAGGATTTTTTTTTTTTTTTAATGGGATTTGGCTAGGAGAAAGCTTTTCTACTTTGAATGTCATGAAACACTTGTCTCATTCTATTTGTCCTACCACAATGAAAATATTCAAGTAAAACATATCATCCGTCAAAATATATATATATATATATAGTAAGGAGCAGATTTGAATTCCTAGCCCAAATGGAGTATGGACTTAAGCCCAAAAAGCCCAAAACAATGAATTTGTAGAGGATGGATTGGAAAACTGGGTTTTAGTAAATTAGACAAACATTCATGTAGATTTAGATGACAAAAGAATGTAAATAGACAATATTATATTGAAGAAAATCATCCTCGGCAATGTCCGAGGATATCTATTCTTATATAATTCTTTCTGGTTTGATTACAAAGTCAGTTCTTCATATTACAGTGTTTATTTCTAAGTTTTTCGATCCCCCCACTATGGAGTGTTTCTTCCATTATATAGCTCTTTTTGGACACCTTGGCCTTCCACTTATTGGTCATCTAGACTACCACTTGAGTGCTTGTCCCATCGAACACCCTTTCAGGCTCTCTGTGCATGGGGCAACCAACGCTGCATTGTTCAAGGGGTCTTCCCCTCAATAATGCAACCAAGAAGTTAGCTACAGAGCATTTAATGCGGTGGTAACAGTTTTTCCCTAAGATATTTTAGGACTTCTCTTCATCTAATATCTCAGTAATGTTTATCCACACCAACAAAACTTCCTAGAACGTTATCCTGGATGACGGATTACCTCTTCAGACCTCGGTTTTGGCTAGTCGAGGATGCGTTTATCCTTGGCCTACCCTCTTGAGCCATTATGACCAAAACTAACATTTTTATTTACTACCATAGCCTCTTCTGACCAAGATTTCCCCTCCTCGATCAACCCTTCGTCCTCAGCTTGGGCCACAGGCCCCAAAATATAAACAGGTATTGGACCCCCGAACCCAATACCCCTACATATATATATATATATAAAAGTAGAGACCCTGTATGGGAAAAACCAACAAACATTGGCAACACCACAACATCACTTCCAATCAAATCTCATAACCAAATCAAACTACTAAACCAAGGCTACACATGGCCACACGAGACACGCATAAATTACCACTACTTGCCTTCATTCAGGCCGCTCTATCGATGCCCCTCTTTAAAGTGGAGCTCAGCCACGAATTAGTGTTAGATCTTTGGTAATAAAGTGAGTTGAAGTGTGAAGTGAGAGAGAGATTAGTTAAATAAAAGATTATCAAAATAAGATACGATGATTGTACTCTTAGATTTGTTAACGTACATCCCGTACACAAAACATCCATAAATTTATGTACTCTCTCTCTCTCTCTCTCTCTCTCTCTCTCTCTCTCTCTATATATATATATATATTATTGTCCACATTTAAAACATGAAATAGGATGTACTTGTTCCATGATGTAGAATAATAACTAATAAGTGTGTGATGATAATTGATATTAGAAAAGTAACAACAGAAAAGAAGTTTAAGAAAAAAAGAAGTGGGCTTTGGCTTGGGCCTTTCCCGAGCCTAGAAAACCCATTCCAACCCAATTCAAATCCTACCAACCCGATCCCATGTTATAAACTAATAGCCAGTTCTATTCCTATTTGGCATTTATGATTTCAGGAGTTTTAGCCGTGATTTGCACCATTATTTTTGGTTTGGATCTTCCAAATCATTCCAGCATGAGTTCTAAATAATATTAATGGCCGAAGTCAAAGCCTCTTGACCCAAATATCCCACTAGTCCCACCAGAGACCACTGCAAGTTCAAATGGGACATATAAGCCCAAGTCCAACTAAATGGTTTAGAGAGAAATCCTATAGACCATATCCTTGTCATGGCTTGTTTTTTTTATTTTGGCTGCAATTGACATTATAAATACACACTAAGGAACAGAGTTTTCTTTTCAAAGCCTCCACTAATGAGTGCTAAGGGAGGAAAATAACAAGGGACCAAAAGACCTCAGAAACAAGCACTTAAACCCCATTTGCATAAGCTATGAGAAGCACTGTTTGACTCTCGTCTCACCCACCCAAAGGAACAACTAACAAGTTCCCTAGCAAACTCCAAAGAATGACTAAATTCTCTTGAAAGACATTAGATCAAGCTTGGGAATCACTTTAAAAAATGATGCTTTGGAGATATCTCATTTGCAAGTTGTGTTAGACCTGGGCTTCCATTTTATAAAATACAAATTAGATGTGACTCATTTAATATACTTGAGGGTTTATTAATATCTTTTGGTCATATTTAATATTGGACTTGGTACACCTTGTTTTCATTCGACTTGTGGCCCAATCTAATATTGAGGTAGAGCATAGAGTTTTAAGCCCAATCCATGATGAGTGAATGTTTACTTAAAATATAAGGTTAAATTCCCTTTTCATTCTTAATATTTGACAAAATCCTAGATTTCATTCTTTCTAAATATTAGCGTACCCCATTAAGAGAAGCTGATATTAGGTATCCTTGTGATAAATAATCCCTGTCGCACAGGAGAGTGGACAGTAAGGATGGCAATTTTGCCCTACCTCGCTTAACCCGCCCCTTCCCGCTTCGCCCCACATGGGTTTTTCCCGCCCAGCTAAGGTGGTGGGACGAGAATGGGGCAAGATTTTAGTCTTGCACCATGGGGCGGGGTGTGGATGGGCTTAGACTTTTTAGACCCACCCCACCCCACCTCGCCCCGCATTGCTATGAGTTATAATTATAAATTTTTCGTATCCTAAAACCCTACTATTTAAACAAACATATCAATATTAGCTTATTTTATTCTACCTAATGTGGTCTCTACCTTTATTTTGTTATGTGTTATACTAGGAGATTTGTTTTTGTGATTATCTTGTTAAATGCTTGGATATATTATTCAATTTTTTTTTTCTAAAAATTGATTTGATTTAATGGGATAAATTTAGTTGTAATTTCAAATATATTTTTATTAATGAAATAGGTTTCATTAAAAAAATTGTACTAATTGCAGGGTAAATTAACAAAAAATAAAGTTTTACGGGGTGGGGCGGGGCTTCGCAGGGCCCTAATGGGCTAGGATAGGGTTAGAAAGTTTTTCCCGTCATGCGAGACAAGGTGGAGATGGGACAAGACAAAACTATGCGGAGCAGGGACGAGAACCCCATCCTTCGGCCCCACCCCGCCCCATTGTCATCCCTAGTGGGTAGCCCCTGTGAAAGGGGGGATGTATCATGATGATACACCTATTTTTTATTTTATTTTTTAATCAAAAGTCATCTTGAAAGGGAAAGGATGAGCATGAAGAGGAAGGCTTGCTTGGTTATGTGCCAAGTGCACACACGCATGTTTACTATTGGTCATGGTGTTTAGTGGTATGTGCCTAAACCCTCATAGATTTATTGGTTATTTGTGTTCTAATACTAAGCGTGTGTATACTTTTCAATTCTACATTGGTATTAGACCAGACATAATAACTCTATGTGGTTCGAGGCCACTGCAGCACAATATGAATCTTGACAAGATTTGTAGAAATCTAAGTGGGGGTAGTTGTGATACCCCAAATTATGAGGATTTGATTGAATTTGATTTTTGAGTGCGTATTGTTCAGGTATGTATACCGAGTTGCACATTAACTATTTACTAGGTAGATTTTGGGTTTACGAGTGATTTCAAGGAACCTTAATAACAACTTGATTAGTCCTTTTTAGTCCCACATTTTTTTTTCTCCACATTTTACCAAATAAACAAATAAATTAATTTTTTATATAAAAATAATAAATTTCTCTCTTTCTTTTTGACTCATCTTTTAACAAATAAAGTAAACTACAAATGCTAAACTCACTTCGGCTACTGGCTTTCTACTTCTTCTCGAGTTCGTGGAAGAAGTTATTTAAAATTTATATGCCGTTTGCAATTTGATAGGATATCAGTACCAAAAAAAAAATTGGCATATTTTTTCATTTTTTGGTCATATCATATGCGGGAAAAATGTCCCCGAGTAAGGCAAAATGAAATGTAATTTTTTTTTTTTTTGAGAAAGAAAATGAAATGTAATTGATTGGCATTAATGAAGGCATCAAATATATCGCCTTATAGATCAGCTACTCTTGAATAGGTAAATGTGATAACGTTTAGACAGAGAATTCATTCTGTTCGCCCCTCCTTTTCTTTTTCTTTTTTCCAATAAAAAGAGAAAGAAAAAAATAATTCTTACAGACTATACGTCATGTACATTGTCATTCTCAACTCTCAAGTCTCAACTCTCAAGTCTCAACAACTGATAATGAAGAGTGTCAATTAGAAGTGATGTGATGAGCGTGCGGTCTGATATTGATCCTTGTCCGGCATGTTTGAACTCTTGTATGGTGTCTCAAATTAATAAATTTTGCTGATTAGATTATTAGTGAATAAGTGCAATGAATGTTTATCTAGTGGATGCTCTATCTTCTCGTCTTTATATAGATACTCCTTGTTTTTTATTCCATGAATTTAACGAGTTTATCTATGTTTTGGACTTCTGGCATTAAAATAATTTCTCATGACTCTAAAAGTTTTTCTGAGCATCAATTGGGATCAAATTCTAATGGAATCAGATGCCTCACCGTGCGTCTGATTTTCAGTTTTCGATAAAAGCTATTTGGACTTTACTTTTTCTTTCTAATGGGTAGGTATTTGATTTGTTGGATTTTCTACTTGATGTCTGTACCCTTTTTTCCTTTGCAGTTGTCATGTTGTTCTCTTTCGTCTTTCGTCGACTTCCCTCGTTGGTTATTTATTACTCCTTCGCTTTTAATTTATTAGGTGGTCCAATCCAATGCCTTTTACAATGCCTTCGTAAAATTGATTAAATTTTATGCTTAAGCTGTGTTTGGATTTATGTAAATCGAATTTCGAGTGTAAAATGAATGTAGAGAAAAGTAAATTTTCGTAAGGAAAATGAAATTCGGGTATTTGGTTCTGCAATGAAAAATAGTCCAGAAAACAATTTTCGATGTTTGGTAACATTCTGAAAATGCTATTTTCCTACAAATTTTTCATATTTTCTCAGCTCCCAAACAAATTTTATAACAGAAAATTTCAAAATATACACTTAACACAACCAAAAATCAAAACAAAAACATTTTTTATTCACAAACTTGGTGAGAGGAGGAAGAAAGAGTGAGAGATTGAGGGAAAGAGAGATAGATGGAGATCGAATCAACGAGATCGGTCTTCAGTTGCGGCGAGGATCTTCAGCAGTGGCAACGAGATCGGTCTTGGGTGGGTCAAGAACAAGATCGGTCTTGGGTGGATAGGGTATTGTAGAGGGTGGGTTTGAGAGAAGTGTTTCATTGGCGACATGGGAGCGACGAATCCGAGATGTTGGAGGTGAGATGGGCTTCGCTGGCGTGAGGGGGGACCTCGGACCGGCGTCTGCATGTGGGGTGGAGTTGCGTCTCTCTCTTGTTGGTGCGTGGGGTGGAGCTGTGAGCTCTCACCATGGGTGGATTGGCGGTGCTCATCGGACTGTCGTGATGGAGAGGGTGGAGCTCGATCACAACTGAGCTTGGAGAGTACCAGTGATGTCTATGAGGAGTGCGTGTGAGAAGCTTCGAGAGAGTGTGTGAGAAGTGTAAATCATTTGAAGGTAAAATAAGAACGAAAATGGTTTTACGAGTGAGGAGACTTATTTTACAGTCAACACATAAAATGATTTCCGTTTGACCCAATTTTTTGTAGGTACCAAACACACAGACTGGCGTAAAATATTTTCGTAAAATCCTTTTCAGGCGAAACAAATGCAGCTTTAGTAAGTATAGGAAAAGTTATGCATACACGTGGCATATGCATTATCTTTCTTATAATATGTAAATTATTTTCACAATCGAGTGTGATCCATATATTGTGAGAGATAATAGTCAATTGATATGTTGGATATATGAGATAATTATTGATAAGTAAATGACACATAAACTTATTAAAAGATTTGCATGTCTTATTCTGATCAAGGAAACAATAAAAATTATTTAAATGATAAGTCAATGCAAAAGTAATATTACTTTAATTATAATTTGTCACTTAAATAAGTTTGTAAAAAAAAATGATGAAAAAAATAGGATAGATAGGTCTACTAAATTTTTGTGAAATGGTATTCTCTTTCCTACTCACATGTAACCAAAGTTATCAAAATCAGAATCCTACGTAAGATTATGAGAAGTAGGTGGGATTGTGGACTGTAGGATCGGATTGTGGATCGTAAAATCCTACATTATTTGAGAAAAAAAAAAAACACATTGGTATGTCAAATAATCACATAAATTATACATTTATTCTTAAAAAACCAAAATTTACATCCATTTGATATAATTACCATACATCATTACATCTATTTGTAAGCATCATTTAAAGATACAAAAAACCTCAAAATGTGGCACTATACTCTCCACCCATATTCCCATTCCCACCTACCACCACCATTTGTTCTCCTTTTCCTCCTATGATACTTTACTATCCTTTATCTCCCTCTTCTAACATTCACTTTCTCCTTCATTTCAACTTAGACTCTCTAATTATGAACTATGAATCATCAATGGATAGGAAGAATAAAGATCTACTTCAAATTTTTTTTTACTTCTTGATATGTATATATCTTGTTTTTACAAACATTTATGTATCATTGTACATGTAAGTATCGTTGTTGTGGGTTTGTTTCGATTAAATTTTGTACTTTGTTTTTTCTCATAAACCTTAGAATAGCAAAACTGAGTCTATTGGGATGTTATTTTTCATTTGGGTCCAACTAAGCCTTCTGTCAAGTTAGAGAAGATTACAAGAAACCAGTATCATTCATCGTTTGGGATCGTCAGGATTGTACGATCTTATCAATCCTGAATGATCGGAGCAATCCTACTAAATATTCTTAAAAGATCCAGATAATTTTGGACAGGTGGAATCGTGAAATCTGTTGGGATTAGTGCCCTTAAATCCTATTGTATGATGTTATGTATGATATTATGTATGACATTATGTATGACATGATGTATGACTTGATATTGTAATTAATAAAGTTGTTTTATTATTACCTAAAATAATAGTGACATGAATATTCAGACATTATCATTTAGTCCATGAGATGCATTGTATGTGATTTATGTGATTTAGTCACAGAAGATATAAGTCACAAGTTCTTTGTAAACTCAGAATTTTAGTTCATAGTCGGTGATGAAATTGGGCATTTCATCTGCGAAGACTATAACATATCAACTATGATGATTTGTCTTGATCATGGAAGTGGAGACTTCTAGTTGATGTGTTAATATGTTTTAAGAGTTAAGACATATTGAACTGGACCACTGTGAGATTTATTATTCTCCTAACAACTGTCAATTGAATAATAAATCTTACGACTTATATTTGCATGAACTCTTAATCCTGAGAGAATAATGGACCTAATCATGAAGTGTAGGTTGCTTTGATATATCAGGAGTGAGATCTAAAGTAACGGTCAAAACCTCAGTATGTTGGGCAGCCATATTTCGTGTTGATGGAACATATATTCTCAAGATGGAATTCATAGTCTCTTAACAGAGATTTAAAATATTCCCTTGAGATAAGTTTAATGGGTTTAGTTATTCAGAGAGTTAGGCCTAACCACTTTGGTAAGAAATTACTAAAGTATATATTTATGAAATTGGATTTCATAAATATATAATGAATAACTTAAAAGGATTAAACCGGGTACTCAAGGATTAAGACGTAGTAATCTTCAAAGTGACAGTCTATATTTATGACTTTGAATTACTACGAATATTTTATGAAGGGGTTGCATGTATAATAAAGTTTTGGGATATAATTTATTAATAAGGCCTAGAGTGCAATTATATTTATATAGTGGTATTAAATATAATTAATGGTAACTTTGGACTTGTCAAGAGTTGACAGAAAAGCCCAAGGCCCATTGGAGCTAGTGTCTTATTGGTCCTTTTGGTCCCACTCCAAGCCACACATTAAAGCCCAATTGGAAAGGCCCAATAGGCCGGCCCAATTAGATAATCAGTTATATATAAAGGGAGAGACATACAGAATTTTTATTAGAGAAAAAGTGAGACACCATTGTGAAGTGGTGTGTATGTGCGAGTGAAACCACTCAATTATTCTCCCTTAGAAATTGATTGAGAGACCACACTTCTTGGGCGTAAAGTGGAATTGGAGTGAAGATTGAAAGTGTTCCCAAGGACTTATAATCTTTTGTTTTGAATTTCACCGCACCAAGGTACGCTAATTCTGAAATTTACATAATGCAAGTTATCAATCATGAATGAAATAGATCTTTGTTTATTGCTTCCGCTATATGTTTTGTATGAGATACAAAACCAGATTTAACCAACAATTGGTATCAGAGCCAGGTTTTCATATCATGATTGTATAGCATGTGATTGAATTTCAGAATCAAAGAATATCATTTTCTTTGCATGATGGGATTCTTGAATCTGCCGTGATTGTTCTATATAATCACATTTATAGGATTTTTGATTTCATAATTTATTTTTTGGAGATTGACTTTGCGTTGATGTGAAGTGAATTCCTTTTAAAATGGAATTCCATCTTCAAAAGCATTTATGTTGGCCCACGGTTGTTTTTTGTTGTCTTAAAGGATTCATTTGAATCCTTGCTATATAACAATGATTGAAGAACCATTCGGTTATATAGATTGAAGTTTCTATAAACTTCTAGATGATATACATGGCTTGGCGCATATATATTTATCCTTGGCCATAAACTTCTAGTTGTTCGGATACAGTTATTGAAATAACTGTCATGTGCACGAACCAATTGATTGCACTGGTTGGACTTTCTTGCACCGCTTGGCTATAAAAGACAATTTAATAGTTATTGTCTTGATTGCCATCTTGAAATCATATAGGTTTTCATGTAAGTTATATGTAATGTAATAATCCGTATGTTATATTACTTCATGAATTGATTATTACATTATATATAGTTATATGGTTTCAAATGCATTCAAATTTTTACATGCAAGTTCTTGATGGCCATCTTATACGCATGAAATAATTGCCTTGGAAATATTGAATCCGTATATTGTATATATATGGTGTGATAATTGTCATATGTTATAATATGGGTTTATATGTAAATTGTTTATAAAGGATTCAAGGCTTAACTTCATGAATTGATTATTACGTTAAATGCTAGGATTAAAGTATTCATTTAATGAAATTCATTCCTAATGAGATTAGGATTATGTTTTCAAGGGTTTCTAGCATTAATATGGTTCTTGATCATAAAAACCTTTAATTAAAAATATCTAGTGGGAGAGAGATACAAGAGTTGCATCTCACGGCCTCCATTATCAGTTTATAGTAGTGTGGGTAAGCACCTTGTCTTGGCGTATATGCCTTGCGATCCCAAAGGAGGGTGTTTACTTCATAGTACTACAAGATTGAACTAACCTGTTTAAAGTAGTGTGGACAAGCACCTCGTCTTGGCATATATGCCTCGCGATCCCAAAGGAGGGTGTTTTGTTCCATGGTACTACAAGTTTAAACATTATAAGGGAGATGAAATGTGGTTACACATGATTCTAGATAATGGTGTACACTAGACTAAGTGTAATGTTAACCTCCCAAAGGAGCTATGTCATTATTACTTAGAGGCTAAAGCTAATACGGCATATTATTAGTGTATGATAAGAGTTATCATGATAGCACTAATAATGAGAATAGTTCTCAATCAATTAATGTGTTTATAATAAACTTGCTACCAAGGAATTATAGACATGGATTGGTTTGTCGTTGCATATATTATTTTATGGTTTTATAAGGTTCCATATTATATGATTATATGCTAAATTGATAGTGTCTAGTTTACTTATTATATTCATGTTTGTTATTTTCAGATTTAAAATCATGGCATCATTTAGCCCACTTGTTGCTATACTTAATCAAAACAAACTGATTGGATCCAACTATGTTGACTGGAAAAGAAACTTGGACATTGTTCTTACTGCTGAAGAGCACAAATATGTGCTTACTCAACCATGTCCTAGCTTTCCATCATTAGATGCTCCTCTTGAGGAAAAACAGCGATATGATCGTTGGCAGAAATCTAATGAGATGGCCAAGTGCTATATCCTAGCATCTATTTCAAATGTTCTACAGCATCAAATGCAGGATGTAGAACTAGCTTCGGACATTATGCTCAGTCTGAAGGAGATGTTTGGTGAGCAAGGCCGTTCTGCAAGGCAAGAAACTATGAGGCAGATTTATAATACCAAAATGGCTGAAGGTACTTCAGTGAGGGAGCATTGTCTTAGGATGATCTCTAATCTGAATACATTGGAAGTTTTAGGTGCCGATATTGATGGAGAATCCCAAGTGGATATGATACTCCAGTCACTACCAGAATCATTCAAGGAATTCAGACTTAACTATAATATGAACAAAAAGATTTATACATTGTCTGAATTGATGAATGAGTTGGTAGCGGCGGAAGGCATCCTTGGTACTTCTAGTGTTGAAGCCAATGTTGGTGAAGCTTCTACTTCTCAACCTAAGTCGAAAGGCAAAGGTAAGAAGAAGAAGAAGAAGAACTTCACTAAGAAAGATGGTAAACAAGTTGCCTTAGGAGTTGCCAACAAAGGAAAGAAAACCAAAGGAAAGTGTTTCCATTGTGGTGAGAAAGGACATTGGAAGAGGAATTGTCCAATATTTAAGGCTGCCAAGAATAGAGGTATGAAAAGTACATTCCTTCTTGAAACATGTTTGGTACAGAATCCCACAGATTCTTGGTGTGTGGATTCAGGTTGTACTAATCATATCTGCAAATCCTTGCAGGGGTTTCAGGAGATCAGAAAGCTGAATGAAGGGGAAATGTTTCTTACCTTGGCTGATGGGAGCAGGATTCCAGTTGTAGCTATTGGAGTGTTTAATTTATGTTTTGAATCTAGAGTTTTAGTATTGGAAGACTGTTTGTATGTACCTAATGTTCGTAGAAATTTAATTTCTGCAACTTATTTAGGTAAACATGGATATTATGTTATCCTAAAAGACAATGTTGTAATAAAGAAGGATAAAGTGTTTATCTGTTCTGGCAATATTGTGGATGGTCTTTATATTTTAACTCCTGATAAGCATGAATTATATAATTCTGAATTAGATCATAACTCTCATGTAAAATCATTAAAGAGAAAGTTTCCTTCTACTAATGAAGCATATCTTTGGCACTTGCGTTTGGGTCATATTAATCCAAATAGAATTCAAAGACTGATCAAAGATGGACTTTTAGAGCCATTGGACTTTGATGAATTTCCAGTTTGTGAATCTTGTTTGGAAGGCAAAATGACCAAACGACCTTTTAAAGCAAAAGGTAGAAGAGCCCAAGAGTTGCTTGAATTAGTTCATACAGATGTATGTGGTCCTATGTCAACCCAAGCAAAAGGAGGTTACGAGTATTTCATCACTTTTACCGATGATTACTCTAGATATGGTTATGTGTACCTAATGAGACGAAAGTCCGAAGCCTTTGAAAAGTTCAAAGAGTTTAGGGCTGAAGTTGAGAATCAATTAGGTAAACGCATAAAAGCCATTCGATCTGATCGTGGTGGCGAATACCTTCTTGGGGATTTCAAGGATTACTTAACTCAAAATGGGATTATATCCCAATTGACTGCACCTGGAACTCCCCAACAGAATGGTGTAGCAGAAAGAAGGAATAGGACTCTTTTGGAAATGGTTAGGTCCATGATGAGTTACTCAACTTTACCAGTTTCTTTTTGGGGATATGCACTAAAAACTGCAATGCATATTTTGAATTTAGTTCCATCAAAATCTGTTCCCAACACACCTAAGGAATTGTGGAGTGGGCGTAAGCCTAGTATGAAATATCTCCACATTTGGGGATGTCCAGCACATGTGTTGAAAAGGAAGTCTGATAAGTTGGAATCTAAAACCGAAGTATGCATGTTTTTAGGGTATTCAAAAGAAACAAAGGGTTATTTATTCTATAATCATAAAGATAACAAAGTGTTTGTTAGCACACATGCCAAATTTTTGGAAGATGATTATATGAATAATTTTGATCCTAGAAATAAAGTTGTTTTGGCTGAAATGAATGAACCTTTAGTTGAACAACCAATAGATGAAACTAGGGATGATGTGGTTGTATTGGATACACCACAAGATACTACTCATGAGATGTCTAGTACACAGGTGCCTCGTCGTAGTGGGAGAATTGTTCGGCCTCCCATAAGATTCATAGGTTTGGGAGAAACTTATGAAGCTATCTCAGAAGAGGCTGAATCGGATCCCTACACTTATGAAGAGGCAATGAATGATATAGATGCACATCATTGGATCAAAGCTATGAAATCTGAATTAGATTCCATGTATTCCAATCAAGTTTGGGATCTTGTAAAGGCGCCTAATGGCATTAAACCTGTTGGTTGCAAATGGGTTTACAAGAGGAAGAGAGGGGTAGATGGAAAGGTTGAAACCTTTAAAGCAAGACTAGTGGCGAAAGGGTATACACAAAAAGAAGGTATTGACTATGATGAAACTTTTTCGCCAGTAGCCATGCTTAAATCTATCAGAATTCTCTTATCCATTGCTGCTCATTATGATTATGAGATTTGGCAAATGGATGTCAAGACTGCATTTCTTAATGGCAATCTTGAAGAAGAAATCTATATGATGCAACCGGAAGGTTTCATAGCAAAGAACCAAGAGCATATGGTATGCAAGTTAAAAAGGTCCATTTATGGACTTAAACAAGCATCTAGGTCATGGAACATCAGATTTGATCAAGCAATTAAGTCATTTGGTTTTGAACAAAATCTTGATGAACCATGTGTGTACAAAAGACATCGAGATAAAGTAGTAATGTTCCTAGTGCTTTATGTTGATGACATTCTACTCATTGGAAATGATGTAGGGGTAATGTCATCGGTAAAGGTGTGGTTGTCAAACCAATTTGATATGAAGGACTTGGGTGAGGCTAACTTTATTCTAGGGATCAAGCTTTGGCGAGATCGCAAGAATAGGATGTTAGGCTTATCACAGGCTGGATATATAGATAAGGTTCTAGAACGGTTTAGCATGCAAAACTCCAAGAAGGGATTACTTCCTTTCAGACATGGAGTTCCTCTGTCTGATGACCAAAGGCCTAAAACTCAAGAGGAAAAAGATATGATGAGACAAGTTCCTTATGCTTCTGCAGTAGGAAGTCTTATGTATGCCATGCTTTGTACTAGACCAGATATTTGTTATTCAGTTGGCATGGTCAGCCGATATCAATCAAATCCAGGACCAAAACATTGGCAAGCTGTAAAGCATATTCTCAAGTATCTACGGAGAACGAGAGATTATATGCTTGTTTATCGGTGTGAGGATTTGATACCCATTGGCTATACAGATTCAGATTTTCAGTCGGATCTAGATTTCAGAAAGTCCACATCAGGATGTGTATTCACCTTGGGAGGTGGAGCCATAACATGGAGGAGTGTCAAACAATCTTGTATTGCGGACTCCACCATGGAAGCAGAATATGTTGCTGCTTGTGAAGCAGCAAAAGAAGCTGTATGGCTCAAGAAATTCCTTTCTGACCTTGGTGTAATGAGAATGGAACAAGTTCCCATCACATTGTTTTGCGACAATAGTGGTGCAGTTGCACAATCAAAAGATCCAAGGAATCACAAGAAAGGAAAGCACATTGAGAGAAAGTACCACATCATTAGAGATATTATTGCTCGTGGAGATGTGATGGTAGCAAAGATTGAAAGTGCAAATAATCTAGCAGATCCCTTTACCAAAGCCTTGCCTCAAAGGACCTTCGAGTCGCATTTGGAGGGAATGGGAGTTAGATTAGTGCACAATAGTCTTTAGGGCAAGTGGGAGATATGTTGGGATTAGTGCCCTTAAATCCTATTGTATGATGCTATGTATGATATTATGTATGACATAATGTATGACATGATGTATAACTTAATATTGTAATTAATAAAGTTGTTTTATTATTATCTAAAATAATGGTAACATGAATATTCGGACATTATCATTTAGTCCATGAGATGCATAGTATGTGATTTATGTGATTTAGTCACAGAAGATATAAGTCACAAGTTCTTTGTAAACTCAGAATTTTAGTTCATAGTCGGTGATGAAATTGGGCATTTCATCTGCGAAGACTATAACATATCAACTATGATGATTTGTCTTGATCATGGAAGTGGAGACTTCTATTTGATGTGTTAATATGTTTTAAGAGTTAAGACATATTGAACTGGACCACTGTGAGATTTATTATTCTCCTAACAACTGTCAATTGAATAATAAATCTTACGACTTATATTTGCATGCCCAATTAGATAATCAGTTATATATAAAGGGAGAGACATACAGAATTTTTATTAGAGAAAAAGTGAGACACCATTGTGAAGTGGTGTGTATGTGCGAGTGAAACCACTCAATTATTCTCCCTTGGAAATTGATTGAGAGACCACACTTCTTGGGCGTAAAGTGGAATTGGAGTGAAGATTGAAAGTGTTCCCAAGTACTTATAATCCTTTGTTTTGAATTTTACCGCACCAAGGTACGCTAATTCTGAAATTTACATAATGCAAGTTATCAATCATGAATGAAATAGATCTTTGTTTATTGCTTCCGCTACGTGTTTTGTATGAGATACAAAACCAGATTTAACCAACAAAATCTTAGGATCGTAGGATCCAAATCGGAATTTTGATAACCATACATGTAACACAGTTATAGAAAGACATTTTTTCTTTTCTTTTTTCTTTTTCTTTTTTGGTTGTAAATATGAGTGAACAATATAAAGAATGAGGAACAACATTTCTAACTAAGAGACATCAGACTAATGGTGTATCTCTCAATTAGTGAGTTGCAAAAACAATAAATAAGTCAAACAAATATGAAATCATGGATATAAAAATGGCTGCTTGATATGGTTGTAATTCTTAAGTAAAACTCCATTAATGAGCAAAAATTCATGGTGAAGAATTGGAGTTTCAATTAATGGGAAAATAGATTACAAATATTATTTTCTATTAAAATATCCCAATTGTAAAAAATATACAGTTGAATTTTTCATATATAAATGTAAGATAAATTATATATAATTATCTTTATAATTTAGTTTGTGTTTTAAACTTTATTAAGGACAAAACTTACTTGTAATTCTTTTTAAGTGTTGTGGTGGGCATAGATTGATAACTTACGAATCAGGTGGATATTAACGTGTTACTTTTTGCTTACACAATTCATTTTTAGAGGTGGGATGCAAGGTCAACCTTTAAATACCCAATTATATGATAGATAATGATAATCAGATATGTTTCAAGTGTGAAGCAAGTGTATTCAATGAGAAAAAGCTCTGAAACGGCTAAGTGTTCGTCCTCGAGTTTGGTCTGAGGAAGAGGTTACAATTAGATAATCTCTATCTTTCTCTTATGTTTTTCTCTCACCCAAAACGGCAAAACCAACCTCCATTGATCCAGGTGCTTCTTGGCTTTATATGGTTAGCCAAAATGCATATGGACTTTACATTTGGAGGGGGTTAGGAATTAGGATTAGACTTTCCTGATACCTATCCCATCAAAGCCTTGCTAGAAGGCTTTACACTAAAGTGTGAGCTATGTGGGTACTGTTCATGGTCATTTCTCCATTAATGCGGCTAGCTAAGTGGTTGCAGTGCATCTAATGCATAAGGGATGGCTACTTTGTCCTTCATTTTTCTTCTTTTTCTTGTTCAACGCCAAGTTATCCTTTTCCACCCTTAGGTTGTGCCGTGCTCCCTTTAACCCTGATTCTCGACTTTTCGAGGTTAGGTAGGCATTGTCGGTGCCCTCACCAATTATGGTTGCTCAACCTCTCCATGAGTTAGGTGTGTACTTTCTGAGGACATTCCAGTAATATTTCCCAAGGTTTACTTCCTCTGAAATACCCTCACCTATCTCATAAGCTGTTTTTGGATCTTCATCCCCCATAAGTGTTGTATTTTAGATTCTCCATATAATTATTATCAGAAAAATAAAATCCATCCAATTAAATTCAACTATATTTATATTAACCAATGCAATAAAAAAAAAAATTTAAGTCAAATTCAATCATTTTTTTTTTTTGTTTATTACCCGCAATATGTGCAAAATACAAGCTGCCCAAATACTCTAAAAATGTGATTGTCGAAATCACATTTTGGGTGTATTTTGGAAAAACTTCTATATGTTTCAGGTGTATGTTTCATCACCCTCATGTGAAGGTGAAAAAACATACACCCGAAACACAATATGCTCGTATTTTTGCAGTGTGTGTAACACACTGTCTGCTAAATTTACCCAATTGTTTTTTTTTTTTTTTTTGATAGGTTACTCAATTGTTTATACTTTATATAGTCAATGGCATCACCAAGCCGTGAATACCAGGTCATCGTTAATTTGTGTTAATTGTGAACTACCTAGCTATTCAGCAAAAAAAACAAAAAAATTGTGAACTACCTAGCTAAAATGCACACGTGTTATTCCCGTTGTCATAAGTCATAACAGATTCTTCGTTCCCACCTGCCTGGCGTTTTCTTTATACTATATTCTAGTGTCTCCTTCTTTCTCAAAGCATGTTACTGCGCTCTTCCATCGTAGCCACCAAAAGTTTTTGAACCCTTTCCATTTATAATATTATTTTTAGTGCTCAGTGCCTATTGAATAATACAAAGCAGTGTTGGAAAAAACTCAACACTACTGTCTTTTCTAGAATGGTATAATGAATCACTTGCAACGAGAAAGAACAAAACAGAAAATAGTTAGCAAAGCCGGTGTGATTTGACTAAAAGCAAGTTGGTAGTGGCATGCCATGATGATATTCTAGACTTTCTTCTGGAGCATTAATCCGAAGATGCCAACAAATATATATATATATTTTACCTCTTCAAATATTATTTTATCAATTTTATTATATTATTTTAAAATTTATTTAATATTTCAGATTTTATTTTTACATACAACTCATTAAAATAATATAAATCATCTCATCAAATAATAATATAAATATAAAGTGAGTGAGACAAAGTAAGAGGACGAGAGAGAAAAATTGAATAAAATATATTATTTTAGTTTACAAACTCATGAATAGTAAGTTTTAAATATAAGAACTTACTATTCACATGTTGTAAAAAAATTTAAGTATACATACCTGGATGGAGCTCTTTTTAGACGGTTAGTGGCTATTTTAGCAACTTGGGGAGTTTTACAACCCTCAATGCTAATGCTCTAATATTTTAGACTTTTTTTATTTTATACTTTCTTTTGTTATCGGTGTCCTTAAAAATTTATTAATTGATTATTTTTTAAAAAATTTAATATAATTTTTATGGGAAATATAAATAGTTATTAAAAAAATAAGTTGTTTTTTTTTCTTTTCCTATAAAAAAAATTCTAAAAAAAATTGTTAAATCAATGCTCTTAGGGCATTTGTTAACTTTTCCTATTAACTAATTATACATTTTCTTTGGTTAGTTTCAATAGAAGGGTTGACTATACTAAAAACCACAATTGGCTCTATCATATAAGCAAGAGAGGCGGTTGTTTGAGGCCCCTAAGTAAAAAAGGCTTTTTCATTTTAAGCAATAGAGCTATTTTTTTCATTGTAATAGTATTTGTAAGGACCAGATTTGGCTTCCTAACCCAAAAGGTGGATGGACTTAGGCCCAAAAAACCCAAAATAATGAATTTGTAGAAAGTTGGTTAGAAAACTGGGGTTTAGTGAATCAGACAACAAGTAAAGTAGGTCTTGGTGACAAGAGAATGAAGATAGACAAGTTTAAACTAGAGAAAGTCATCATTGGCACAGTCCGAGGAGGTCAGTTCTTATATATTGATTCTCAAATTTGATTACAAGTTCAGTTCTTAATTGTTACCGTATTTTTCTCTCTATCTCCCCTCCTCTCTTCCTCAAGGGTTTCTTACATTATACATCTCCCTTCGAATGATCTTGGCCCTCCATTTGTTGATCATCCAGGTCACTACTTGAGTGCTTATCCCATCAGACACCCTCTCTGGTCCTCTGTGAGTTGGAGTAGCCAAGGCAACACTGTTCAAGGGTCTTCAACACATAAATGCAGCTAGAAAGTTAGATACAGAGCATTCAATGCAATGGCAGCAGCTTTCTCTTAGATATTTCCTAGCTCTCATTCTTCTTGTACGTTCATAATGCATGTCTTTATTGATAGAACCTCTTGGAACGTCACCTTGAATGACAGGAGACACGTCTTGATCTTTGTTAGCCGAGAGGATATTACTCCTCAGACAACCTCTCCCAGCCTCTATAATCATAGTTTGCTCTTGAAGTTTGAAGTATTTTGTCTTCCTTGCTATTGATTTATTCTCGGACCATTATGCCTTCTCGGACAAGACCCAAAGCCCAATATATATTTGGGCCTGCATCCCCATAACAGCCCCTCAAAACTCCAATTTTCCCTTCCTATTCGAGGAGAAAAATGGGGTTTTGATGTATGAAAAATAAATCCCACATGTTCCTTTCATCTCCACACGTGAGAATATCATTTTACGTGTCCCATAATTGTTCCTGACGCTTTAGAGCTCGCGATGTCTCATTAAATCCCCATAGACGGCGCTAATTGTAAGGACTAGATTTGGCTCCCTAGCCCAAATGGTGGACGGACTTAGGCCCAAAACAATAAATTTGTGGAGAGTGGGTTGGAAAACTGGGATTTAGTGAATCAGACAACAAGTAAAGTAGGTCTTGGTGACAAGATAATGAAGATAGACAAGTTTAAACTAGAGAAAGTCGTCCTCGACATAGTCCGAGGTGGTCAATTCTTATATATTGATTCTCAAATTTGATTATAAGTTCAGTTCTTAATTGCTACAATGTTTTTTTTTCTATCTCCCCCCCCCCCTCTCTTCCTCAGGGGTTGCTTACATTATATATCTCCCTTCGAATGATCTTGACCCTCCATTTATTAATCATCCAGGCCACTACTTGAGTGCTTGTCCCATCGGACACCCTCTTTGGCTCTCTGTGAGTTGGGGTAGCCAAGACAGCACTATTCATAAGTATTCTCCACATAAATATAGCCAGAAAGTTAACTGTAGAGCATTCAATGCAATGGCAGCAGCTTTCCCTTAGATATTTCCTAGCTCTCATTCTTCCTGTAAGTTCATAATGCATGTCTTTATTAATAGAACCTCTTAAAATGTCACCCTGAATGACAGGAGCCACATCTTGATCTTTGTTACGTTTAGCCGAGAGGATATTACTCCTTGGACAACCTCTCCCAGTCTCTACAGTCATAGTTTGCTTGTGAAGTTTGAAGTATTACGTCTTTCTTACTATTGATCTATTCTCGGATTATTATGCCTTCTCGGACAAAACCCAAGGCTTAATATATATTTGGGCCTGCGTCCCCACTGTATTAATTAAGCCCAAGCATTAGCCAATAAATAAAATAATATTTTTTAGTCAAAAGAGAAATTCTACGTTCACAATATTTTTCATAATAGTTTCACAATAAATCTTAAGTGATAGGTTATTACTAGCTATTATTGGTGGTTAAAAATGTAATTTTAATGGTGAGTTCAAATTAAAACTAGTAACAAGTTAATACTTAGGATTTGTTGTAAAAATATTGTGAATATACACTTCTAAAAAAAATAGTAATACACAAAAAATTTCACATTTTTCATAACAGTTGAGTTGACAAACTTTTACTAGTTCTTATCTAAGTTCACAACTAACATCGCTTTTTTACTTATCGCTACTGATTTGCCACATTAATAGGTGTGAAAAGTTTTATCAAATTTTTTTTTGTGTTTATAGGTTTTCTCAAAAAACAATTTTACATGGTTCATGTTAATTAATAATTTTGCATCTAAACACAAGAGAATAGAGTTTAAGTAATTTAAATTTTTTAAAAAAAAATCATATTTAATATATAAAAGGCCTCAATTCATTTTTCGCCTTAGACCCCCAAATGCATCAAGCTATCTTTGCTAAAAACTAGTTTACTGGTGTTTTGATTTAATGATAAAAATAATTATTATAGAATGGACATCATAAATTTTAAATCCAGTTGTATTATTTATCAAAGAAGAAGAAGAAGGAGAGGATAGATTGTCTACTATTTTGTGGATGTAAAGTTAAAATTATACTATTATTTTTCAACCTTATGAATGATATATTTAATGCAAGAGTCTTATGGTTCAATAGTATTGTACAGTCTCTTTTATAAGAAGAATCTAGATTCAAATCTCTCTACCTCCTCACTTGTTGTAAGCCAAGGTAAAACTTTCAACTTGAATTTTTATTAAAGACAAGTAGTATGAGAGATATTTTTGTATTTAATTTAGTAATATTCAATATTGGAATTCAAATAAATTTTAGTTAGATTCAAGTAAAGCTTTCATCAAAATTGTTCTCTTCGATTTGCTTTAAACAGATTTAGTCAATTCCTCAGTTCTATCCGACTTATTTTATGTTAGTTTTTGCTTTCATATTTACTTTGATTTCTCTTTCTCTGTCACTAAAAATTTAAAAGTATTATTGATTGAGGTATTACCGAACTTATTAAATTTCACTCGAAATTTAATTCATTTATTGTGTTAGAATTAGAAATTATTTGTATTCAAACAATTTATTTTAATTGGATTATGAATTTGGATTTTTCTTTTGTGGTGGGCATTTTTTGCAACGATAGGCTGGACTGTCTCCTGCCACGTTACGACCCAATAGATTTGGAATAGGAAAGTTGGGACTGGCTTGACTGCAACACACCCCAAGCTAGCTTGTGCACAAGCTAGAACCCCTTTGCTGGGACCTTGGACACGTGCCCACGGTAGAGGATACTGTTACAAAAAAGTTATGGCAGACAAGTGTTATATGACAAAAATAAGAAGAATATGCTTACTGTTAGCCAAAAAATAAAGACTAAATCATTTTCTTAGTAAAGGAGGAAATAATATAGTGATATAAATGCAGCAGAAATGAGTTAATAACAACAATAAAAAGAAAAAGAAATAATATTAATACTTGATCAATAAAAGTAAGAAAGATTAGTTTGTTGTGCTTG
The DNA here is from genome assembly GCF_002906115.3 of Quercus suber. Taxonomy (NCBI): domain Eukaryota; kingdom Viridiplantae; phylum Streptophyta; class Magnoliopsida; order Fagales; family Fagaceae; genus Quercus; species Quercus suber. The sequence goes on along the minus strand of NW_027069591.1, from coordinate 1,346,782 downwards.
ATTTCTTAACGGGGTCAAGTTCAGAAAGGGAACCACTCTTCAATGTGGACAATCTCACAGGGACGTCATGTCACAGAAATTTCCCACTTTGAGAGAATGGGCCTAGATGCAGGGGCGGAGCCACATAGTGGCTTGGGGGGGCCGTGGCCCCTGCAAAAAAAAAAAAAATTCCAATTAGCCTATGAAGAAAAAATAAATAGGCCCCCCAACATTAGACAACCGCCCCCCCCCCCCAACCCATTTCTCACCTATTCTCTCAGCCCACTATTCTCCCAGCCCACTCCCAGCCCAAGAACACGCTGACCTGAAAAAATTAAAAAAAAAAAAACTGTAAAGAGCCAAGCCCAGTACCCACGGCAAGCCAAGCCCACGATTCTCAACCAAAAAAAAAAAAAAATGATAAAGAAAATTAGAAATCAAACCCATATACAGGCAAAACCAAAACATTGAAAACAAACTCCAGCAAACCAAAAAATAAAGCAAAACCAAAACAAACTCCAGCAAACCAGAGGTGTTTATCAAAAAAAAAAAAAAAAAAAAACCCAATACAGAGCAAACCAAACCCACGGTCACGTCGCCATCGTCATCGCCGCAGCTCACTCCTCGTCATCGTCGCTCACCCCTCATCGCAGATCGTAGATCGGAGCTCTGCCTCTGCTCCAGTGCTCTATGCTCGGTGCTCCCTCTGGCCCTCCCTCAAGGTATTTTTCTCTTTTTCTCTGACTCTCTCTCAGTCTCTCTCTCTTTATCTCACTGAAATGAGAAAAATGAACTGAAATTTTCGCAGATCGCAGATCGCAGATCTCCGATCGCTCTGCCTCTGCTCCGGCCTTCGATCGCTCTGCCTCTGCTCCGGAGTCCTGCCCTCCCTCAAGGTTTCTCTCTCAGTCTTTCTCTCAGTCTCTCTCTCTTTATCTCACTCTAAAATGAAAAAAATGAAATGAACGTCCATCTCTTTATTCTTTAATAGCCTATCTCAATCTCTCTCTCTTTTGAACTGTGGGTCTCTCATCTCTGATTGGCTGGCCATTTTACTTTTTTCCTGTTTTTGTCTTTTTAAATTTGGCTTTATCTTATTTCTTATCCGTTGGTGTTGTGTGGGTCAGTGTGTTTGTCTTGGTGTTGGTGAGATATTGATTGTCATTTAGTACAATGTGTGTTGTGATTTGTGATTGGTATTGTGAAATTTTCTGATTGCAGCTAGCTATTGTGATTGGGGCACATGTTGTGCTTGTTTGTTGGACCGTGGGGTGGGGAGGGAGTAGATGTAGATGGGCTCGTGGGGCCGGGTAAATAATAATTAAAGCAATGTAATGTGCAGCACATTACACTGCTTTAATTATTGTGCTACACATAGAATGTATAATGTTCGGCTCTTTTAGTATAATATGTACAAGGGGCTAAACAATATAACAAATTAAAGTAGTATAATTAATGACAAATAAATTAAAGTAATATAGTTTATTGTTACGCTAAATAAAAATAATTAAAGCTATATAATTAAATTAACCAATACATTATAATAGACAAATTAATTAAATTATTTTTGTTTTTATTTGAGGGATTATTATTAATTAAAGTTGTATTAAAAATGGGTTAATTGTTTAAATTATAGTGAAAATTTTGTTTTTTTGTTGAGCATGAATAACATTCATATAACTAAGTAAAAATTTATAATTAAAATTTTATTTTTTAAAATTCTTTTAAGGTTAATTTTTGAGTTATATTCTTAAAGTTAAAAGAATTATGAGCAAATGAAAAACAATTGATGCATTCTTTAAGAAAAAAGATGTTAGCAATTCAGAAATTAGGACACCTGTGGCTGTAGAAAAAAATGTTAATACTTCAATGCCTGATGAACATCCCTCCAAATGTCCACAACTTCAATTTGAAGAGATAGATCGTGATCCAGGATCACGTAAACAAATATGTGAATTCCCTATCAACAAACAAGATGAAATTCGAAAAGCTTATCTCAAAAAAGGTCCATATCAACCTAAAAATATAGACTATCCATACAACGATGATACTCGTCATCGTCGATTTCAACCTTCATGGCTCGAATCGGCCCCCCAATGTAAAAATTCCTGGCTACGCCCCTGACCACGGACACACTACAGAGGACTATAGAAATTTGTGGGATCATCTGGACCAACTGGTCTGAGAAGGAAAATTAAGAACCCCGAAGGGATGCTTCTTCAAGACCTCCTTTAGGAACGATAAATGTCATCTTTACTGCTCTAGGAAAGATCAGTTCTTATCCCTCTAGAATGATGTCTGTGGCTCGGCTATGCACCGAGGACATTAATCCAAAACCGAAGAAGGCGAGAATGGATATCAAACCGACACTAAGTTTTTAAAACGAGGATAGGACTAGAAACATACAGCCCATGATGATGCTTTGATGGTTACACTCAGGATTGGGGGGTATGACGCGAAGCGGGTGATGGTGGACCAGGGTAGTAGTGCTGAGATTATGTACCCCGACTTGTACAAGGGGCTGAATTTGAGACCCAAAGACTTAACAGCCGATGATTCTCCTTTGGTGAGTTTTGATGGGAAGGTTGTCATTCTAAAGGGTCAGATTACACTACTTGTACAGGCTGGTTCAGAAGTGGTAGAAGTGGACTTCATCGTGGTGGATGCTTGTTCCCTCTACACAACCATTGTGGTCAGGCCCTGGCTTCATGCCTTAGGAGCCGTCTCTTCTACTCTGCACCAAAAGGTGAAATATCCGTCGGGGGGCCAGATTAAGGAGATTGTTGGAAGTCAATCCACGACTAGACAGTGCATGGTGGCTGCCATATTATATCAGCTTACAGCTGAGTCCTCAACCTCTGCTGAGAAAGGTTTATAGCAGTTAAAGTTTCCAATGTTACCTATAGATGGGCCAACTGAGGATGCAAAATGTGAAGACTTAGAGAAATTTGCTATAGGTGATATTCTAGAGAAGTTTTTCCAAGTCGGAGCTCAGCTACCGCCTCAGGAGAATGAGGAGTTAGTAGAGTTTCTCAAGAGGAACATTAATGTGTTCGCTTGGAATGCCTATGAGGCTCCGGGGATGGATTCGAGTTTCATCTACCATTATTTGAACGTCAATCCATCCGTCAACCCCAGAAAGCAACCACCTCGGCGCTCATCCAAGGATCATTCTGATGTTGTTAGAGACGAGATGATAAAACTTAAGTAAGCAAGGGCTATCAAGGAGGTATTCTACCCTAAGTGGTTGGCCAATATTGTGGTGGTGAAGAAGAAGAATGGGAAGTGATGAGTGTGTGTGGACTTCACAGATCTAAATAAGACTTGCCTAAAGGATCTCTTCCCTATGCTTAGGATAGGCCAGCTAGTGGATGCAACTATAGGCCATCCTTGGATGAGCTTCTTGGATGCCTTTCAAGGATACCACTAGCCCTGGGTAATCAAGAAAAGACAACTTTCGTCACTCTCACTAGAAACTACCACTACAAAGTGATGCCCTTTAGTTTAAAAAATGCGGGGTCTACCTATCAAAGGATGGTGACTAAGATGTTTAAATCATAGTTAGGCAAAAGTATTGAGGTCTATACAAACGATATGGTGGTGAAGAGTAAGGTGGCATCCGAGCATGTAGGAGACCTCGGGAACATTTTTGAAATTTTAAGGAGACATAAACTGCGACTTAATGCTTCTAAGTGTTCTTTTGGTGTCGGATCAAGGAAGTTCTTAGACTACATGGTCACACACTGCACACTGCAGAATTGAAGTCAACCCTAACTAGATTAAGGCCGTTAACAATCTGCAACCACCTCGAAATCCCAAAAAGGTCCAAAAGCTAATAGGGATAACCGCTGCTCTAAACCTATTCATCTCTTAGTCAGCAGACAGGTGTAGGCCTTTCTTTTAGTTGTTGAACAAATGGAAGGGATTTGAATGGACCGAGGAGTGTGTCCTGGCTTTCTAGCAATTGAAAGAGTATCTTTCTCAGCCACCCATTATGTTGAGGCCCAAGGTGGATGAAGTTTTGTTTGCCTACATTACAGTGGCCTCTCATGCGGTAAGCTTGGTGATGATACGGGTTGATAGCAGTGTACAGAGGCCAGTTTATTATGTGAGCAAGTCACTACATAAGGCCAAAGTCTGTTACTCACCACTAGAAAAGGTCATTCTGGCGGTGGCACATGCTACACGTAAACTCCCCCATTACTTTCAGGCACACATAGTTGTTGTCCTAACTCAGTTTCTACTTAGAGCTCTACTCCGAAGTGCGGATTACATAGGGAGGATTGCTAAATGGGGCACAATCCTAGGAGCTTTTGACATAAAATACATGCCTCGTACCTCTATCAAGGGTCAAGTCCTCACAGATCTGGTAGCCGAGTTTGTTGAATCCCCATTGGAAGTAGAAGCAGAGAAGCGAGGCATGGATGGAAAATCAGTTGGCATGATCTCCCTACAAGATACTTTATCCTAGAGAATATACGTTGATGGTGCAACAAATTAGAGGGGATTTGGAGTCGGACTAGTTCTGGAATCCCCCAAGAAGATTGCTATTGAGAAATCATTGAAACTGGACTTCCCAGCCACAAACAATGAGGCTGAATATGAGGCTCTATTGATGGGAATGGCCATGATGCAAAAAATGGGTGGAAATGCAATAGAGATATTCTCGGATTCAAGATTGGTTGTAGGCCAAATGAAGGGAGACTTAGAAGCTAAGGACGTGAGAATGCAAGAATATTTAAGTCAGGTTAAGCACTTGCAGTCAAGGTTTGAATGTTTTAGTTTGATACATATCCATAGAAGTGGAAATACACATGCAGATTCCCTAGCTACTCTTACAACCTCCTCGGCACAAGATTTGCCTCGGGTCATACTTATTGAGGACTTGTACAAGCCTGCTGTGGTGAGAAAAGTATGGTCCAGATCCATCAAATCAAGGTAGGGCTGAGCTGGATGGATCCTATAGTGTTATTTCTTAAGGAAGACATCTTGCCCGAGAAGAAGTCAGAAGCGGAAAAAGTGCGAAGAAAGGCTCCTCAATTTTGGCTATCCGAGGACCAAAAGTTATACAAGCACTCCTTTTCAGGGCCATACTTGCTGTGTGTACATCCTGAAGCATCATAGCTAATTCTTGAAGAGCTACATGAGGGAATTTGTGGAAGCCATTGTTAGGTTCTAAGGTCTTAGGATTTTATGTATTTAGAACTCTAATTTGTAATGTTGGCAAACCATGATCAAAACATTGTATTTAGTCTTATTTAGACTTGCTCAAAGATGGTTTAATATTGTAAAGTTGGAATCGAGTGGCTGCAGAAGTACTTGGGACTTTCGGCCTGGCTCGATCGATCGAAAATCGCACAGGTTGAATTTTCTGCAGAATTTCCAACTCAGCCCTACTTCATTAAACGTTTAGGGTTTTATGTTTTTACCCTAGGTATATAAACAAAACCCTAGTCACGTTTTTGAAGGTTGTCCATATTGTATTGTTGCTCATACATTGCGGTTTTGTGTGAATCTCTTGTGAGATCTTTGAGGAGCTTTCCTTTACACAAAACTTAGGGTTTTCATGGTATTTTTTTTTTTTTTTTTTTTTTTTTTTTGGGTATGAGATGACCTTATCATTTACTTTTGGAAATCAATGTGAATATAAAAAATAATTAAAAGTACATGCATGCCATTTCCCTAAAAGTAAAAAATAGAATTGGTCGGGCCAGTCTCGTTTAAACTCCAATATTACTGGAATTAGTCTGGCTGGCTTTCCTGTCATTTCAGACAGCAAAACCAAAACCAATCCCATTGAGATTCTCTAAACCACACGTGTGACTCAAAGTTGGTACAGCACGTGCAGTAAAAAGTGAATGGAAAAGTAAAATCTCTCTTTCTCTAGCAAAATAGATCTGATTCAATCATTCAGACCTATCTACTTTACTTTATGAGTAATGCTAAAGAAAACATTAAACACGGCATAATTTTATGCTATAATTCATTATATGGTGAATTATAATTGGTAAAAATATATTTTTACATAAATTATTATAATATTTTTATCAATTACAACTCATCACATAGTAAATTATATACGGAATTGTACCAAATTTAGTCCATCTCACGTCACGTTACTCTTGCTTTATATTACAGTTCCCTCGTTCCACTGGAGGAGGGTCGGTTTTGTCGTGCCTGTCACTAGCCAAAAAAAGCAGAACAGTAGGTGGCTTTAACATTTCACTTGTCAGCGCATCGTACGGATACCATACTAATGCTCTATTGCTGTGGCTAGTTTGCCACTACTAGGACTGGTTTAGAACCCAATAAATATCAGGGTCTGCCACAAAAAGACAACAGAAACTCCAACCCACCCTCTTTTCATTTCACACAGTTTTCCTTCTCTCACTGCTACCTGGTCCACTCTAATCATAGAATACATGTTATTTCCGTGAAGAAGACTCACAAGTCTAGATAACCCATCTCTCTCTTGTGGTGGAGTAGGAGGTGCGTCTAGTTTCTTCAGCTTTTGTGTGAGTTCATATGCATTTTTCTCTCTTTGAAATGTGCATGTTTTATGTCCAAATATATTATTTTTTGTGATCAAATTACTGTCTTTTGAATTAGCGGATGGGTCTTTTTTTTTTTTTTTTGGGTTATTAATAAATTAATTTGGTACGAAAAGCTCAAGTGATTGCTCTTGGAAATACTTTGAGATCTTGATGTTGATGTTGTTGTTTTTTTTTTTTTTTCCCATTTATTATTATTATTGTTGTTGTTGTTGTTAGTTTGTTACTTGTTTGGAGATAAAAAAAGAAAAAGAAAGCTCAAGAAATTTTTATTAATCTTGAAATATGAAATACCTCCCACCTAAAATTAAGGGAAATAAATGGAGTTTGTGAGAAAGGAGTAGAGGAATGAAAACTTAGTTCTTCAGGTTTGAGTTTAGAGCTGTATAATTGGAATTAAAACATCTTAAGGTGATTGATTTTATTTGTATGGTTTCAATTTGAGAATATTAACACAAGTCCAATTGCAATTTTAATTTTTCTGGGGGGAGGGGATATATGCCTATATGACTCATGCTTCATCTGTTGATGTAAAATAAACTTGGACAGTATATTAATAATATTCATAACAATTTATTGTCATTATTGTTGTTTTAGTAATTCTTATATATATAATCACTTGGGTCAATGGGGGTTGGTACTTAAGATGAACACAGAATTTGGTCTAGATATCTGATAATATACAATGGATTTCTAATGTTGTATTTAAAAAAGAAAAAGAAGAGGTCGTTTTTATCTATCACGGATACATGCCTTTCTCACCCTGTTTGCCAGATTGTTGAGTGGCCATTTTCCTGTAAAAGCTGGTACAGAATACACACACATACATATTTGAATGTTCTTATGTGATGTTTGATGTTGTAGGTTAAACTTGGTTGCCAAATTGTGGTATTAGACTACTGGAGAGGCAGTGACCATGTTTAGCCGTTGGACTAATTCTCATCATGATCAGGAGAATGATCCACATCAGGCTGAGTTAAAGGTAATGATAAATTGGAAGTTGCAGAGATTGTGAAGACAATAATTCATTTGACCATGTTAAGCTCCTTTCATTTTTTAAAGTACAATGGCTCTGCACCTGCTAGCCATCATGTCCATTGGTAGAAAATCTATCAAATAGCCTAACTCAACTGATCTAATCCCAGACACTTGGGTTAGGCACTAGACGGGTTCTTCTTCATGATTGAACTTTATCTATGGCATAGCTCTTTTTGGTGTCCAGTTGATATATAGAAACAGTTTTTGTGATAAAGGATCTCCTCTGTCATAATTGATTTTTACTTTTACAGTTCCACAGAAATAAGATTTTTCAGTTCAGCTTCGAAAATAGTAGATGTCATTATTAATTTGCATGCAGGTCAATGAACTTAAGGATGCAATTGGACCTCAATCTGGTCGCAATTTACAGTTTTGTACCAATGCATGCTTTAGGAGATATTTGGAAGCTAGGAACTGGAATGTAGAGAAATCAAAAAAAATGTTGGAAGAAACACTCAAATGGAGATCAACCTTTAAACCTGAGGAAATTCGATGGGTATGTTGGGTTTGATTTTCACATGTTCAGTAGTGCTTACAAAAGCCAGAAATTAATTCTGATAATAGTTCAATTGAAAATCACTATATATAATGATTTTGTTGCCAGAATGAAGTTGCAATTGAAGGTGAGACTGGAAAAATATACAGAGCAAATTTTCATGACCGAAATGGGAGGAGTGTTCTTATACTAAGGCCTGGAATGCAGGTAGTATTTATTTAGCTAGCACAGATATAGCTTGTGTTTACTAGTTTTTGAAATTAATGTCTCTCCAAATGCTGCAGAACACTACATCTCTGGATAATCAGATGCGACATCTAGTGTATCTCTTAGAGAACGCTATCCTTAACCTTCCAGAGGGTCAAGAACAAATGTCATGGTTGATTGACTTCACTGGGTGGTCAATAACCAACAATGTGCCCATCAAATCTGCTCGAGAGACTATCAATATTTTGCAGAACCACTACCCTGAGAGGCTCGCCATAGCATTTCTCTACAATCCCCCACGGATTTTTGAAGCATTCTGGAAGGTTTGAGTTTAACCCTCCCTGATTGCACTCTGCTTCATCAATAAATAGCATAATGATCACTAGAATTGAAATTACTCAAATGAACGAGTAGTAACTAAAGAATAAAACAAATATGGACCATTTTTCATGTGCTCTCTGTCCAGAAGAGGCTCATAGTTGATGTTAGCAGAAATAAGTTGAATATAGCAAAATAGTTGACTAAAGTACTTGCACCACAGCTAGAAACCCGTTTATACTCCCTCCTGCACAAGATTATTTGAACCAAGAGTCCTCTTTTTTAGAATGTTGATTTGTGGGTTTGGTGTCCTCACCACTAATATACGCTTGAAGATAAGAGCAACATATGATTGTTGCTTGTTGGATAGATGGATGCCCTGTTTAGACCAAGTAGCTTAAAATATTGTAATCCTATGAATTGATGCTTCTATGCACTAGCAGCTCCTACGATGTGTGACTAACATTGCATGGTGCTTTCCACAACCTTAGGTAAACTTGCTGAAATAATCTTGATGAATCACCCAGAAAAATGAGAGAATTTAACCAAGATTTCTCTATATTCCAATCACCTTCTCCCTTTTTCTTTTTGTTTGTTCCTTTATGTACAATTCTTCTTTTAGGATATATAATGTGTTCTACTTCCAATACAGATTGTTAAGTATTTCTTGGATGCAAAGACATTCCAGAAAGTGAAGTTTGTTTACCCTAAAAATAAAGATAGCGTGGAGCTCATGAGGACATACTTCGATGAGCAAAATCTTCCCAAAGAGTTTGGAGGAAAAGCCTTATTGAATTACGACTACGAGGAGTTCTCAAAAATGATGACTCAAGATGATGTCAAATCCGCTGCCCTGTGGGGATTGGACATCAAGCTTCAACAAGCTGGCAATGGATATTCAGGAGCTGAGGTGGCTCCGGAGCCAGTGTGTCTTGCACCAGCAGCTAGCTGAGCCAACTATGCTAATGCCCATTGTATTATGGTAATAAAGTCATAGAATTCTCACCGTGCCTGAAATGCTTGTTGGACTGACTAAAAGAGATGGATCTGAATTTAACTAAGAGTAGCCTTAAGTGTTGTTCCGACTTAGGATAAACAAATTCAATGTCTACTCCCTACTATCTAACAGGGGAATTTATCTATTTTTAGTATACCTCACTTCGTTGCCAACATCATCCTCCAATCTCACCTTGAAATAAAGATGTGAAGTGAAATAGGCATATGATGGCATGGGTCCCCTACTAGCTTCCTTGAAGTAAAAATATGAAGAATTCGGGCATATGATGGGTTTATCTCTTTCTCTTGCGTTTGCCATTGTGATAAATCATTTTTCATAAATGATCCTGCATAATATCTGACACTGCTGTTTATTTTTATGATTATTATTATTATTATTATATATTTATATGAGAGAAACTGTTTTTTTATTTTATTTTTTTATTTTAATCAATGCATAACATATGGCATTTCTTATCCTATAATTTCCACAATTTCTGCATTTAGGTGAGTTGAACCCCGAACTTCCTTGATAGCACATTTTATTATTTCACCACACCTGGTTCTCGGGACTCGGTTTTCCCTATAATGCCATATCATATGATGCTCTCTTTCTCTCTCATCCTTGTGGATAAGCATAGTTTACAATGACAAATTGGAATATACCAGACATATTGTTGAGTAGATGTAACTTGGGTAAAGGGTGATTTTATGTGATGGACCAACATAAATCTGTCATATAAGCACCACTATATGGAAGCATAAATGGCGAGACTGCACCAAAGTAGGACGTTCTATCTCTTTCTCTTGCATTTGCCATTGTGATAAATCATTTTTCATGAATGATCCTGCATAATATCTGACACCGCTGTTTATTATTATGATGATAATGATTATTATTATTATATATTTTTATGAGAGAAACTGTTTTTTTTTTTTTTTTTTTAATCAATGCATAATATATGACATTTCTTATCCTATAATTTCCACAAATTCTGCATTTAGGTGAGTTGAACCCCGAACTTCCTTGATAGCACATTTTATTATTTCACTACACCTTGTTCTCGGGACTCGGTTCTCCCTATATTGCCATATCATATGATGCTCTCTCTCTTTCTCCCTTGTGGATAAGCATAGTTTACAATGACAAATTGGAATATACCAGACATGTTGTTGAGTAGATGTAACTTGGGTAAAGGGTGATTTTACGTGATGGACCAACATAAATCGGTCATATAAGCACCACTAGATGGAAGAATAAATGGTGAAACTGCACCAAGGTAGGGCATTCTACACTGACAGCTACTTTTCACCAGTCATGATAAATTAGAGGGTTCGTGATCCATTAAAACCAGGCTTTAGGCATAGATGATTTTTCCACTTGGATTGAAGAGTCCTTGTTTTCTAGAACAAGCTCTTCTCTTGGATGTAGTTTTTATTTCTCCATCTGAATAAAATTCTTAGTCTTCCTATAAAAAAACAGGGCAACTTAGGTGAAGGGATGAAGATGGTGCATAAACACAGCAAGTATAGGAACTATTTCCTATACATCACTAGATACAAGCATACGCATTTAAATTGTTGAGTCGTCGACAATAGTTTTTATACAACCTTTTGTCTGGGTTGCTGGACTAAAGTCCCATGATGAAAGAGAATCTAGTAAATCTAGAGGTAGAGCAATCTTAGAACCATGAACGAAAGTGGCAATTATCCACTCTTTTGAACTTCACGAGTTTTTTTTTTTTTAAATCATTAGTGTTATCATCATGCCATATTACTAATATAGTACGCAATATTAATTACAAGCACTCCATAAAAGGATTCAACATTCATTACAAGCACTTCATAACAAAATTCAAAGTACACATAATCATCTGAATAGAACATTACACTTTCTTGCAGCTTTCAAAGAAAAGAATGTAAAAGATTAAAGATTGATCAAAAGCTAAAAGCATCCTAACTATGGAGAAGGAAAATGTATGATTACAAAAAAATGCCAAAATGCAGGAGAACTTAGGGGCTACATCTCAAAACTTAGATCAAGATGTCGATACTAATGAAGAAAATACAAGACATTAATGATTAAAAAGCTTTAAAATTCTGCAGCTAGTAAAAGGCAAAGAAGGCCATATGCCAAAAAAGGCAAAGAAAAGATCTCTTGAATAGTGGAACCGAATTTGAGTGTTTCAAAACTTATACAGAAAACAAAGATACTGAAGCTCGACTCAATACAAATGTGTACCCCTCATCCCTAAATATGCAATTGTGCATGCCTACTCATTCACATAGATTAAAAATTCTCTAAAAGAATGCAATTTTTATTTGTGAAAGTACACATGATCAATACATAACAGCAACTCAACAAAACTTATAAGATTGATTTATTTGATGTTGGGGGAAAATTTGCTTTCATCTATTACAGGAGTATAGCAACCACTAAAATAGTTTTCTCATGGCTATATCAACAGTAGAATGCAATCAGTGCATGTTATAATGACACCATCTTAAATTAAGGACAGGAATTAACTTAACTTAAAACAAAGAAATCATAAGTAGAACCATCCAAAGGCATCTAGGAAAGGAACAATGAAGACAACTGATCCTCATCCTCAATCTGGTTGGGGATGGTGAAACTGTGCACCATACACCATCTTTTGCCTCTGTATTAACTGAAAAGTTGCATTAGTCCACTCTCCAGCCCCAGTTTTCAAGAGGCAACCTTTTGAGGAAAAATATATTCCGTAGATAATGTCCTAAGGCTGCTTGGAGACAATCTACATAGAACCAAGAGTCCCTTCAAAAAACCTAATAAGGCCAATAATGACCCATTAATCTTTGCCCCCTAACTAAGCCAATATGGCATATGAATCTGATAACCCATTGGTCTTAATTGAAGCTAAAAGAAAAGGGGAAAAGTACCCAACCTCTCACCCCCCGCTGTTGTTTCTCCCTAAGACATGGAACCCACTAAAGTTTTAAATGTAACACTTCACCCCGTGGTATTATTATATATGTAAACCAATAAATATCCATCAAGATAAATGATAAATTGTTAAGGTAATGACACATGTCGATATTCAGAGTTACATTTTGATATAAAACAATACCGCATGTGGGTTTTATGTTATACTTAATGCCCCATGGGGTTAAGTGTTATACAATTAACATCTTATTTTTACACATAAAATAACACCACATGTTGGTTTAGTGTTACACTCATTACTTAGATTTTGTGTTTTTATGAAAAAATACAAGAAGATTTGTAAATTTTTTCTCGAGCAAACTGCAAATATGCTTATCAATAGGTCACTTTCAAAAACACTCTCACCTCACCCCTCTTGTATTAAGGACTAACCCAAACCCATAATTAAGATCTCTGAATCATTTTATCAAGAGGCCACCTAAAAAAAATCTAAGTGATTTGTACAGGTTAATCATCTGTATCAATAATTACATCACTAGAAGCACTCTTGATGGATTTTCAGATCCCAAAATAATCAAATCAAACCCAATTTTATTTTTCAACTAACACCATTTCATTTCCCCTACTTAATAGCGAACTCCAAGTTCCAACATAAATAATAAGGGTAATTTCAATATGTAATAATATTTATTTTATTGAGTAAAGTTGTAACCTTAGGTTACAATCAATTTTGTAGCTAAATTTTATCATTTCATCAATTAAATCATAACAGGAAAAAATATGGCAAAATTTCTATTCCTACCAAGGGTAATTTCGTCAATTACTCCTCAGCTCAAATCAAACGTGTTTCGAGAAGGAGTGGCTTGAGATGGTTTTCTTACCAACTCGTGACTATATCACTGCACAGAACTAATTCTGTTATGCAAAAGAACTAACTTCCCGTCAACCCTACTATCCAAGTCAACCTTTCACTGTCCAAAATATTTGATTGACTCCCATCTAAAAGATCAACGGCTTAGATTCGAAAAATCAAAATTTATATTATTACAACATACTAGCCCGCTATAAAAACCCGCATAATCCATGGTATATAAAAACTTAAAAAGCAAGAGCAATTCTAACAGCTTTTCCCTCCTAAATTTTCAAGCTCTTCAAAATCTCTCTCACAGAATCCATGGCTCGTAGAGTAAGAACACCGTTGAGTTTCTTTGTTCTGATACTGATTGCTCTGCCAACTTTGGTATTCGCAATTCGAACTCTGAGAAATGCGCCTTTAAGTGAGGAAGATCGTCAGTACAATGAAGGAGATTATATTCCTCTGTTCGCCAACAAAGTTTATTCTAATCAAGAAGATTCACGGTAATTTCTCTTTGAATCTCATCTGTTCAACATTTTCTAATGATCTTCCATGTGAATTTGAATTTGAGCTCTACTTTACTTTAGTTGCTGAGATTTTTATTATTATTTTTTTTTTTGGTTTAAAGTAATGGAAATTTTAGGTCTCAATATTTTGATTTTGATTCAGAAAAACTGTTTAATTTCTAGAGAAAATTATCTTAAGTATATCATTTGTTCATTGTTAGTGAGCGAAAGTAATAAAGTTCAATTCCATTAGACTGAAGTACGTTTTTTCCAGCACTTGCCAAACAGAGCATTACAGGTCTTTAATTTTGTTCTCAAAATTTGTTTATACTTTTGTGAATGCCTAAGATTATCTGTAGTGATCTCTCATCAAATCAAAAGGAAAAAGAAAAAATTACTTTCAGCTCCATCTTTGATTTTGTTATAATGTCTGCAGGCGCAGGCCTCAGGCCTGAGTGTTCATATTTTGAGCTTCTTGATATTACTTTTAAATGGAGAGAAAAATTTTCATTACATTAATGCTCTTTTATTTTGTTAAATATTAGCATTAATACACCATGTTGAATATGCTAGTATAGATGCGGAAGCGAAACCATAGAGTATAAAACACAATAACACGAGGGTTACGTGGTTCAGCCTAACAGCCTACATCCACTGAAAAAACCCTAAAGGGCTATATCAATAATATATTATGGTATAGTACAAATCCTGTGTTACAATGAATTTATACATGTGTGCAAGCCAAGTCTAATTCTACTTTGTGTGCAATCCAAGTCTCCTACATGTGTATATATAATAGACTAAACCCTAGACTAATAGACTTCTAATACATGTAAGAGACTTATTGACTTGCACACAAAGTAGAATTAGACTTGGACTTATACTAATGGGCTAATATATCTCTAATATATTTATTTATTTATATTTTTCTGGGCCTCCTTATGAACTTGATGCATCTCTGTTTGTATATTAATTCGAAAGTTTTTTCCACATGCAGTGAGGAATATTCATATTTGATTTGCCATTCTGTTCTCCTGGAGGTAAGAATAACTTTTAACTCTCTTGGTTTGTGGAAAAATCATTAACATTATCTGCTCTCACATTATTATAAATATATAAACTAAAAAACTTAACTTGTTACAATTTTACAATTTGCACATATTCGTCTTTGAACATAGTTTCAAGGCATAGATAATTAATTCATTGGTTCTATTGTAATTAGAGACATTCAAATTATAATCCACTACAATTATGATTGGAAAATTATTAGTTGCAAACAAGTTTGGAGGTCTCTTCATTTAACTTATTATATGGTGGTTTATAAGACCATCCATATGTAGTTTTCATTATGTAACTTTTTTTAATAAGTCATGTAATTTGTCTATATATTTATATAATATCTAAAAGTTGACGGATAACATTTATTGTTGTTACACTCTTGTTGAGTTATATTAGCGTAGCATTTAAGTTTAATTCGGTCCCATTTAATTTATTTTAGTCTCGTTCGATCTATTTAGGTCCAATTCAGTCTACTCAGATTCTATCGGTTCACTTAGGCCCAATTCTATCCATTTAGTCTACTTCGGTTCTATTTGGTCTACTTAGGTCCTAACAATCCACTTCAGTTTTATACGGTCCATTTGGTCCACTTCTGTCCTATTGATCAGCACTTGGGTCTCATTCGGTTTATTTAGTCCAATTCGGTCCAATGTAGTCTATTTGGTCTATTTTGGACTAATTGAACATTTAAATTAATTCTTTTTGTAGGTTTCCTTTTCAGTTTTGAACTCAATTTTTTTTCTTTCTTAATTTTTAGGTTGAAAAGTATGAAATTTTATTCTATTTGAGCCAAATTCTTTAATTTTTTTGGTTTAAAAATACAAATAAAATAGGTATTAGATATTAGAGATATTGGCTAAATAAAATGATAAATATTCAAAAGATTACCTTAAAACTCAAGTTTCAATAATATAGGCATTCTACTTATATTTGAAATGAAAAGAAAAAATAAATGCTACCATTCTAAACTTATATAGTACTTTTAACTTAATGTAACATGTTACATGTGTTCCATGAAATGTAGGGTGTACATTTTAAAAAAAATCATTTTAATAACATAATTGATAGTTATGAATATTGGATAGTCTTATAAATCATCATGTAATAGTCATGATTAGCATTCCTATGCACTTACCATTGAGAAAGGTGGTTTAGTGGTCTTGATGCAAACACAAGAGTGCAACATTGCTTGAGATCCCATGTTTGAACCTGAATAGGTGGAACGTGGGAATTCCCTTCTGCAGCTAGCCCAAGGGTACTAGCCTTCTCGTGGGGTTAGGGTGAGATTTGTTGTCACCCTGGACAGCAATAGATATGGCTCAATCCAACATTCCCCAGTAAGTGAGTGTCCCAATGGTCACGCCCATGAAAGTCCGCCACAATGGTCGCCCTGCTTACCCATTTTATTCATCAAAAAAAAAAAAAAAGCATTCCTATTATGCACTTTCTAACAGACATCTCGATGTATAGATCCAACACCCGACAGGAAGAGATCCTTTAAAGAACTTTTAGCAGGGGATTGCTATGTCAACAGTCAGTATGAATTGAGGTTCAAGATGGGAACAACAGGGAAACTCCTTTGTGAGAAAAATCTGACAAGAGAAGAAGTTGCAAAATTTAGAAATGCCATTGGAAACAAATATATGTACGAGATGTACTTTGATAGCATTCACTTGTCAAAGAACATTGGAGACGATACTAAAGATTCCTTTTTGCGACTACATCTGTTCAAGTCGTAGGTTTTTTCTAATCAATCACCTGCGCTTTTATCCTCATTACTTAGGAAACAAAGTGAGAAATACATGTTGTTGGTGACCATGATTCTGCTTTGGATATAACTGAAGATGCTGAAATCAAAGTCAACTTCACTTATTCTGTCTTCATGAAAGAATTTGAATCCAAGCAAGAGAATCAGGATTGGGTTCGTGACTTGTCGGAGCACATTGGAGAAGATAATCCTATGCATTATACTAATGCTATCATCATTTGTGGCTGGTTGTGTTTGCTTTGTGCAGTGATTATGCTATACCTTAGATATTATTTTACTCGGTGTCACTCCATCCATCTCTCCATTCCTTATGTTGTGTAGTTCCAAGCAGGACATTGTAATGACATGCATTCAGCTAAATCTAATGATGATTAAATCAACTTCCACTGCAGGAATTCTTTTGGAGATGTAATGGTAGAAGCTACAGGGGTTATTTGTCCATGTCATATTCATGGTAATGCATGTAGATGTCCTCAGTACTCGGCCCTACTTGGGGCCATTCTGGGTGTTGGAACTCAACTGTTCATTATGCAAGCCATATCTGCCACATGCTTGCTAATTCAATTTTGTTTCCCCAATTCTGAATTCTCGCGTCTCTTGATAACACTTTATTGCCTTAATCCATTCTTTTGTTGAGAGTTTATAGCAATTTTGGGTTTTTTGGTCCGATTTTATTATGAAAGATGTTTGCACTTGCCAATAGTCTTTTGCGTAATAGCTATCTTAAAACATTCAGCCACCAAAAAAAAAAAAAAAAAAAGCTATCTTAAACTTGCTAACACCTGGCTCCCAAAAAAAAAAAAAAAAAAAAAAAAAAAAAAAGCTATCTTAAACTTGCTAACACCTGGCTCCCTCAGTTAGACTTCTCACAGGCGTACTAAAATTACTTCAATATATTTATAAATTGATATGACAATAAATGTAATTAGTGTTATTCCAACACATAATAAAATTTTCTTTGAGGAGAATCAAATAAAGGTCTTTATTACTATTTTGTAATGTACACATCGCTTTTGTAGTATCCCAAGTATTACTTAAGAAAAAATGTCATGAATCTCTGAAGAAGTTGTAGTTTCATAATTAACAAGTGCAGTTCAAAAAAAAAACCAAGTGCAGATTGGGGTGTGATGTGCATACTGTATACAGAATACATGTCTAAGTAATGACAGTCAGATTTAGTGATAAGTTGGGAATGAACAAAAGTTTTTCCAATTATTCGACAGTTGGGAATGTACAGAAGTTAAAAAGATGAATGATAAGTCATTATGGAAATATGCATGGAGTAATGACACAAGCACCATTTCAGATCATCAATTTGGACTTGTTCATGTGACTACAACTTCACAGATTCATATGACATATTTTTCTTGTGTGTTGTTCTGACAAACCTTACCAAATGCTCATCAACATTTTCATCCTCTTACGGGTGTTCTACCTAAAATGACTTCTATTAGTTGTTACTTTAGCACGCAGATGCAAATTTGTAAGCCATTCAAGTCTTATGTTGCATATGTTTGCATAGTAGTGAACTAAGTGACTATAATAAAGAACCCTAAACAGGGCTTCATCCATTAAACCACGCTGCCAAAAGCAATTAAACAGGGCTTCTTATTTTTTTGTGCTCAAAACAATAAATTAAGGAGGCCGAAACACAGGGTTTCTATTTTAAGAAGTTCATCCATATCAAAACTGTTTGTTCACTTTCCAAAGACATTTATTTACAGGGAAATTCGTGTCACACAAGCTTCGATGTGTATAACTTCATGAACCACATAGATGTCACGTTTCCCAATCTCAGGAACTAGCAATTGTCGGTCAAAATCACGCGATTTGAACAAAGGAGCATTACCTACAGAAAGAACTACTTACTCAAAGCCCACAAGGAAAAATGCATTTCAAACAAACATGCACATTGGAAAAAAGATGAGGTTAGCTGCCTTTGGATTTTTAGGGAACCTATTGTATCATAGTTCTGATAAAAGGATCAAATGGGCCGTCTTTTGAAGTTACGAGTTGTTGATTGGTAAGTACGGACTAGCAATCCAACTCCTATACCAAGTCCAAGGCAAACGCCAAGGCCAATCCCAACGCCAACCCTTACACCAGCATTGAACCAGGATAATTCGCCATCTTCACCATCTATGTATTCTGTCCTCCTCCAGTACATGTTGTTGTAGTCATCTTCATTTTCTGTTTTGTAGGCTCTGTAACCTGCCACCTACAATTCAAAAAACCCAATAATTGGGATTAAAATAGTCAAGCATACAATAGATATAAAGTACATAGCTAACAAAACAACAGAAGTATATCACTTTACAAGTAAGGCTAAGAAAGGTAGCAGTATTTGCTGTTAACAGTTTATCTAAGTACATAGCTAACAAAACAACAAAAGTATATCACTTCACAAGTAAGGCTAAGAAAGGTAGCAGTATTTGCTGTTAACAGTTCTAGATTAACTAAATCTCTCTTCTATGCATGCAGCAACCTAATCCAGCAAAACATAGTGACTTGTTTGATGAACCAACAATGTAAATGGCCCAACTGGTGGTTCACATCCATTTGAGTTAGCTTACCCAAAAAAAAAAAAAAATGCCACATAAGCAAATACTAGATGGAAGAATAAACAGCGAAACAGCACCAAAGTAGGACATTCAACTGAAGGGATGAGCATGGTGCACATACACAGCAAGTATAGGAACTATTTATTTTACATCAAATTGACACAAGCATAAGCATTTAAGTGATGACAATAGTTATTATACAACCTTTTGTCTAGGTGGCTCAACTAATGTCCCATGATGAAAGATAGCAAAATGTAGAGGTAGAGTAATCATAGAACCATGAAAGAAAGAAAGTGGCAATTATCCATACTTCTGATTCTGAACCTTTTTTTTTTTCCTAAGCATTATCCATATCATCATGTCAAGAGTACCATTACAGAATACTCAATATTAATTACAAGAACTCCATAAAAAGATTCAACTTTCATTACAAGCACCCCATAATAATATTCAATATTAATTACAAGCACTCCATAAAAATATTCAAAGCAGACACATAATCATCTGAATAGAGCAACACTTTCTTGCAGCTCTCAAAGAAAAGTATCTAAAAGATTCAAGATTGATCCAAAGGAAAAATTTGCAGAGGGTTTCATCAAAGCTAAA
The DNA here is from genome assembly GCF_002906115.3 of Quercus suber. Taxonomy (NCBI): domain Eukaryota; kingdom Viridiplantae; phylum Streptophyta; class Magnoliopsida; order Fagales; family Fagaceae; genus Quercus; species Quercus suber. Next base: position 1,326,918 of record NW_027069591.1, on the reverse strand, counting down.
AGCATCCTATGGCCAAAAAAAATTGTATGATTACAACAAAATACCAAAAAGCAGGGAGAACATAGGGGCTACATCTGAAAACTTAGATCTAGATGTCAATAATAAATGAAGAAAACACAAGATATGAATAATCAAAAAGAGCCAAAACTCTGCAGCTTACAAGAGAACTCCAAGTGCAGCAGTGTTCTCATCTAGAAGGCCATATGCCACAATCAACAACAGGCAAAGAAAAGATCTCGTGAATAGTGGAACCGAATTTCAGTATTTCAGAACTCTCAGAGAACAAAGATACTGAAGCTCTTGACACAATACAAAATGTAGCACCCTCATCCCCAAATGTGCAATTGTGCACACCCACTCATTCACAGAGATTAAGAATTCTGAGAGAACGTAATCAATCCATAACAGCAACTCAATAAAACTTATAAGATTGATTTCTTTGATGTTGGGAGAAAATTTGAAGAGTCATCTATTACAGGAGTCTAGTGACTACGAAAATAGTTTTCTCAAGGCGATATCAACAGCGGGATGCATGTTATAGTGACAGACAATGAAATTAAGGACAGGAATTAACTTAATAATGATATCCTGTGTGCAAGGACAGCAAGGGAGGAAAAGAACCATCTCAGTACTAAACACTGTACTAATCCTTCATCCAGTGTATTAAGTTTGAGAAACATTCAATATACGCGACAGCCTAAAAAATATCCTGTGATTTTTTCTGTCTAATATATAGTCTCATTGTAAAGTACGAGCACAAATCACCTCTCTCCACGAATTCAACGTGCATTAATGATAAAACCTCGTCAGACAAGATTTTTGTATCAGTCAAGGATATCTGAGCAGAAGCAAATTTACTGGCTCAGTCGAAGCTGCTTAAGGAACTAAATAAAAAAATCATAAACAGCCCATTTAAGCTCAAGCACGTATAATGTAATTGCCAATATGGCCTCCGGAAAAAAAATCACCCAAAAATATTGGAGTGGGCCCCACATATATGGACCATCCTCCACGTGACATTTAGATGAGGCTCATGCACATCAGACTATGACAGAAGACAGGTATTGAAAACAATGCAACAGAAAACAAAAAGGGTGAATGCCCATCCTTTGTATTTGTAACTTATGTGCTCTACCCGTACCCCCTCAAATGACACTTCTAGGATAAGATTCTCTTCACCGGCCCAGACATCCAAAAATTGGAACTTTTTGTAACGGAAAACATGTTTCAACACAGTTGGGTGCACGTGACACCCTTTGGATTCCAGCACACACATTTTGTCAAAGCTCATAAATGAGCTTTGACAAAAGTCTTCAAGGCTAGCTCTTTCATTTATTGAGAAATGACCAAAGTATAGGAGAGGTTTGATTTTTCTTAATGATCAGTGATGCAAGGCGTGTGGGACACGCTAAAGGAAAAGAAAAGAAGAAAAAAAAGAAACTAAGGCAATTCCGCCTTGTGAAAAGCTGAAGCAAAACAGAGAGTCATTCGGCCATTTTGGTGAGTTTCAGAGAGAGCAAAACACAGAAAAGAGAGAGCTTCAGCTTGAGATGCAGTCCAAAAAGATAGAGAGAAACTCAGTGAGTGTGAGAGAGTGAAAAAGAAAAATGAGACTTTTTTTTTTCTCAAGTTACACATAAGGATGATAAATTGATAGAATTCTCATAGAATTTTTGAGTGCTACAACTATAGAGAGTTACAACTATAGAGAATTGAAGTATTCAAAGGAAGATTTTACTACTGACTTTATGGTGAGATTGTATTTACTCCTTGAGATTTATTTGTTGTATATCTAATTTATTGTGAACTCAAGTTTAGCATAAGCTTGATAGTTGTAATCTCTATTTCATAGTGGATATTTTTCAGACCTGTCCCGTGGTTTTTCCCTCTACGTCGGAGGAATTTTCATGTAAAATTTGGTGTTTGTGTGGTTGTGTTTATGTGGTGCTTGCTAGAATTTTTTTGTTTCCATAATATTGCTATTGCTTGATAGTCATTAATTTTAATTCACACATAGACATTGAGGGGATTATGATTTTTCCCCAACAGGAAGCATATAGCTAGCCATAACAGAAAGGTAAACAAACATATGATTCTTTACTGCACTGTTGTTTTGGATCACAGAACTCTTACAATGGAGGGGTTGTTCAGTCCATCCATTGATTGGAAATTGCTAAAACTTTACAGAATCTAAATAGATAGAGTTTGCTACCCTTAAAAAATGCAAATTATTGTACTGTACTAAAGCACTAGATGAATGCCAATAAATTTAAACCAGAGAAACAAAGAGAACACCACAAAATTTGAATTCTAATGTAAAATATTATCCAGTAGAATACCCGTAGATCTGCAGCAGACACATCTTTCTGGGATTCAGCTGTATCATACTCCGGGATTGCATCCAATGTGCCCTTCCGATTGTACTTCTTTCGAAAACTAAGCTGTAAGGTCTTGGTCAAGATGATCGGGGTTCCAGAGAAGGAGCCTGCAATATAAACCTCGATTGTTGGTGTAGAAAATTCTGGGCCATCAAGATGTTTCCCCTTTAAGAATCCAGTGCCTGCGTTGATCACTGATTCACAATTCATGCTCCACCGCTTGGTACTGTTTTTCGATTCCCCAGTGAAACCATTGCTATTAGACATCTCCAAAACCCCAGAGAGAATTAGATCACCTTTATCAAAAACCTCGAATTTCATACTCCTTGTCAATCTTACACTATCTGTGCTCACAAATGTGGCTTCATCCGATTTCTTATCTACCCGATCCCTTCTAAGAAGGGAAGAGGCCCCATCAGAATAACTGCAACTTCTTGCACCATTGACTTCCAAAAGGGTGTCAGGGCTTGAAGGAATATGATTCAGAGTAAGAAACTCTGGAGTTGAATCATCGGCACGAAAATTGCTGATCCTCACATAGAAGACTCTCAAATTAAACCATGGTGATGGTAGTTTTGTGTAGGGTTGGTACCTAATAATCTGAAGGCTGTGATTGGCTGCTTCACCATTGCCCAATGTCTCACAAGGATCCTCCATAATTCAGAAGCTCAATCTTCACTAATTCGACATTGGAGGCAACATGTGAGTTGGAATCAGATTGCCAGCAACCTGTTTTAACCCAAAGTAAAACATATTTAAATAATAACATACAAAAATTCAGCTTTTCTATCCTAGCTTTTGGGTAAGTTTAGAAACATAAAAATAGGGAGAAAAAAAAAATAACAAGAAAAAGAAAAAAAAAACCCAGAATCCAGATGTTAGTCAATATCTTATATCTATATAAACAGAAAAAAAGCTAAATAAAGGTTCACATGCCAATTATTATAAGTATGACTAAAAAATAAAACCAAAATTTTAGGAACAGAAACCCTTGATATATGGAAAAAAATGAAGACCAAATCACAACTGCAAGATGATGCTGGTTGACCGGGAAACCAAAAAAATAGTATATGTATGCTCTACTAATATGTATGAAATACAAATTTCACTTTCAGAGAGTTAACCTTCATGCTTTTCCTCTAACTCCACCCTCAAAATAAAGTTCAAGATGGATCATTTATCTTAAGAAGAATGAAGAACCAAAAAAAAAAAAAATTGCAGAATTTATCATTGCAGGAATATATCACAGAACAAGAAATTTTAACGATTTGGATTTGTTAAAAAAAAAGAAAAAAAAAGTGTACCCACCGGCAACCCCGTGGATTTATAGCCAAGCCAACAGGAATTTCACTTCTGTATCTTCATTATCATAAACTAAAGATTGAAGAACCTATCAACTCTCCGAAGAAAAAACAGATACAGAGAAACAAGAAAAATATATTTCAAAAAAACAAAAAGAGAAGCCAGATTCATATCCCAACAAAACTGCCGGCTGTTAGGAAAAAAAAAACTACACGCGTCACACACCCCGCCGAATCTCTCTCTCTCTCTCTCTTTAGAATGATACAGAACCACAAACAAATTAAATGTAGTTTTTTTTTTTTTCTCAATCAGAATATACTTACCATGAAAAAAGAAAAAAAAAGAAAAACTTTGATTGACAATCTCAAATTGAGTTATACAATATGATTGATGACACCCATATATATTCTTACGCCGACTTCTGAAAAGTAAAAATCACTTTCAGTCCACCAAAGGTTGTTGTTCGATAGCTTTCGATTTTCCCAAATGCGCAAAACTATTTTTTTGAGAAGGAAATGCGTGAAATCCGTGGCCACCGATCTATGATACCAAAATACTAATACAAGGACGACTCTTGGTCTTCAACAATCAGGTTATCAACCACTAATATATTTTTATTTTTTCGTGGGTCAGATATTTCGACGAAGTTACAGAATCTAAGTTGTAGAACTGTACTAGATTAAGACTAGCTAGGCCTAGCTGTAAGGGTAATCTGATTATGACCAAAATATATATATAAAAAGTGTGACGCATAAAAAAAAAAAAAAATTGTGAAATTGCGTGACGGGATGGGATAATTTTTTTATAATTTATATCATGTTAAGGTCATATAAAATGACACAATTATTGTCATAATTTGAATAAAAAAAAGTGTGTTTTCACTCAAAATTGAAAATGGGAGAATCTGACCCGATTATTCCGATCTTATCGGATGACTTAGGAGGCAAGAATTTGCATTAACGAGGGAGGCCGGTCCCTTTTTGATTTGAAAGGGATGTGAAAAGCTTAGAGACTACTTAACGGCTCTACCCTTAACCACATGCCTCCTCACTCCTCAGCCGTTGTTTTTTTTTCTTTTTTTTTTTTTTTTTTTGGCTAAATAACAACATTATCATTCAACTGACAAAAACGATGGCTGTCAGCCTCACAAGCACCTGAAATTACAACATGAAGACTACACTCCTCAGCCGTTATTTGTTATAGTTATATACTAACATACAAGTATTTTCAAAGATTACAAGGGGGAGATGAGCCCATTGGACTAGGATTTAAATAATGAAAATTTACATATCCAGCTGAGGAGTAAATCTGTGAAATTTTAGGATCAAATTGTATATTTTGTTCTCTTTTTTTTTTTTTTTTCTTCTTCCTTTTTTTTTCTTTACACTTTACCCTTAAATTATATTCATTTTTACTCCATAAACTATCAAAACGCATATGTATCCCTTAAATTATGAGAATGCATACTTATTTTTCTAAATTATTGTCTAAGGTGCAAATTAAACAATTAACTAGGGTGCGAAGTGTTATATAGATAATAGTTTAGGGATAAATGTAAAAAGTAGGATAATTTAGGAAAATAGAGTATAATTTCCTTCTTCTTTTTTTCTCATTTTCAAAATGAATAGATAAATAAATTTTTATTACTATGAAGTTATTCAATATGAAAATTATCAACCAATATCTTTAGCTATAAATTGAAAATTGATCATAGGGATGACCTGAGTCCGCAAGGCACCAACACCTTAATGAAATAAAGCATCAAGTGAACCGCATGTGATTGCCAACGGGGATACTTTGGTATTGAAGTCAAAGAGTATATAGCTTACAATTCTTATGAAATTATGAATATATCAGAATATGTTGTTCAGAATATGTTCTTCGAGGATGACCACATTTTATGTGTTCTTCATGGGAGAGATTTTCTCTTTAATTTATGTCATAGGTTTGAAATTCAAACTGTGGCGAGAATTCTAGCTCATTAGATGGCATCTCATGATCTTAGTGATTTAATATCGAAATTCTTGATGCCTAATTGAGGCTTAAATGTCTTCCTTATTTTGGATGTCACTCTTGAAAAACTATGTTACTTCTTAGTTGAAGTATGCTTGAGATAGTCGAGCATGCATGTCATTATGAATGGCTGAACTATTTAATTAGTTCATGAGGATCGAGCTGCTAGCTAAATTAGATCAAGCTATTTTAGGGTAATTACTATTATAGGTAACAACTAGCTTAGTTGCCATATTTGGAGAGTTTACAAGAGAGAGAAATTGGAAAGGAAAAAAAAAACCCAATTTTCTCTCTTCTTCTCCATTTTCCTATTTTTAAACAGTATACGAATTAAGTCTCTCTAGTAGGCCTCATTCCAAAAAGCCATTTTCATGCCTTTCATTTACTCTAAACAGTTGATCCAAACAAACTGTATCTATCAAGGATGTTAGCGTACGGGACCATTGTTGTTAACATATATTGAATTACATAAAATAAAATAATTAATAAGAAAAATTCAAAGAAAAAAGAGCTTTTACGGATCCAATAAAATCTTGCAATATTTTTATAATACACTGAGATGTTAGACTGTTAGATTATCATAAGTCAAAATAAAATAAGAAAAACTATATTAGAACTCACCACAGTTTAAAACAAAAAGCCATTTTCATGCCTTTCATTTACTCTAAACAGTTGATCCAAACAAACTGTATCTATCAAGGATGTTAGCGCACGGGACCAATGTTGTTAACATAAATTGAATTACATAAAATAAAATAATTAATAAGAAAAATTCAAGAAAAAAGAGCTTTTATGTATCCAATAAAATCTCGCAATATTTTTATAATACATTGAGATATCAGACTGTTAGGTTATCATAAGTCAAAATAAAATAAGATAAACTATAATAAACTATATTAGGACTCACCACAGTTTAAAAAAAAAGTGTTACCAAGATGTTATGAGAATTTGTTATGCCCCTAAACTTTCTCCCAAAAAAAATGCTGATTTGTTTCGAAGCTGCCCAATAAATTGGAGGAAGACTAGGTAGTAGGTACTGTAAGAGTGGGAAGCTATGGCTTCTCTAGCTCACACACACCAGATAACAGGGGGGAAAAATAGAGAAGAAAAATATGGATTTATAATGAGTTGGTCAACCTAAAAATTAAAGAGCTGGGTTCCAATCTTAATTTACGAAACACCAGTATTGATTTATTTGATTATTGGACTTCGACAAAAAATTCTCCTTAGAATATAAGTGACCTTAAATAATTAGTAATTGCATAAGGAATTAGAAAGACTTATTTTAAGCCCAGAGCTTTATAGCTGAATTGTCATCTCTTCATGCATAAAGTACAAGTGATTTAGAAGAAAAAATATTGAAATTGTGAGATTAGCTATATATTGTGATTATCTCTAAAAAAAAAAAAAAAGGCCCGGCATTCAATACACTAATTTTGATCCCTTTTCCAAAAAATCAAATCAAAATGTTTCATTTTGCTCCAGTCTCAAACACATTATCCTCCCCTTGCCCAACTGCCTTGTTTTCATTTTCACCTTTAATCTTGATTCCTAGTTTTCAATTTCACCCTTACATCATCATGACAAATTGACAATGATTCTCAGTGATGTCTTCATGATATATGTTGATGTTTGAACACATAAGAGATACTGTAAAAGTCAGACAGCACATAAGATAAAAACTCCGTCTTCACATCACATGTGAAGATGCTAGAGTATTATTTTGAAATTGTTCACTGCATGATTGAAACCCCGACAAGAGTCACATTTCCAACGCGGAAAGGGATACGCTAGTCGCCTCACTAGCTTTATCAGTGTTCGTATGGCAACAAAACAAGAGGTTATTTATTTTTACCTAATTAAATATAAGAGAAAAAGATAAAAATTTTGGTAGTTTTTATGCTTAAATGTGTGATAAACTATAGTAAAGCTAGGATCTAACTTTATATATATACACACTAGTGAACATGCGTAGTTTTATACACATTATGAACCAGTACAACACACACATGTAATGCATATAATACTCAAGATCAATATATAAAATCATTCAGCAAAAAAAAAAAATATATATATATATATATATACACACACACAAAATCAAATACCACTCATGTCAATATTAAGTGGTAATTTAATATTAGATTACCCATAAAAAAATGCTATATTAACTATATTATATCTACTTGTTAATTTATTTTATCTAAATAAGTTGTGTTATAATTTTTTTCATAATAAAATTTTCATTTTTAATTCTCATATAGCAATTTTATAAATTTAACAAAACTTAAGCACAACTTATATAAGTTTTTGTTAAACTCATAAAATTACTAAACTATAACAATTTCACACTATATGGTAACCATTTTGTGTTTAGAATTTTAGAGCTTAACTTGGAAAAAAAATTCATTTTATGAATTTTATTATATAGTTAGTTACAACTTTTATTACTTACACACAATTTTTTTTGGAATGGAACTTATACACAATTTTATGAAAAATAATAAATTACTACATAAATAATTTAAAGTTCTAACGCTTTCAAAAGGTAGCAATATTTTTTGTACTTTCTTTTCCTCTTGAATTAACTTTTGCCCTTTTCTTTCCTGTTTTGGTGACTTTGACATAAAGGGAATAATTTATTTATATTTTTTCATTGAAACTTAGTCTATAAAACGGATACATTAAAAAAAAACAAAAAAAATAAAACATAAAACTAGAAGAGAAACTGAAAAAATATATTTGTAGGGTGTGTTGGCCCTTTTAATTTGGGTGTGGCCGGGGGCAATTGCCCCCCTTGGCTCCGTCCTTGACAAAAAGATAATAGTTACCTTATTTATTTAAAAATAAAAAATAAAAAATAAAAAATAAAAAATAAATAAAGAAGAAGAAGAAGAAGAAGAAGAAGGGAAAAAAAAACAAGTTAATGGAATCAGGTTCGTACCCAGGCACCAAAAAGGATCACCATCCCAAGCATTGAGAAAACAGTAGCAAATTTAAACCTAGAAATATTAAAGCAAAAGTGGAGCAGAGCCTGGGAAACACAAACACTACATGGCCATCCTTAACCAGACCAACAATGCTCATATTTTAAATTTCGTGACCGTGCTCACCTGAAAGTTGAAACCCAAAAAAACGCCTGCTAAAGTAAGCATCAATAAATAATGTATTTTTGACAGAAGAAAACGACACAACATCGACAGTTTATTTGGGCATTCATCACCTAAAGCTCCTAGGGATCATTAACAGTAAACACTAATATTTCTGAAGCAAGCTTCATTCTCCAGAGTCCAGAGGAGTCTCTCAAGTCTCAACCAGTCTTAATTCTGATTCCACGAGAACTCCAAACAAGGCATAAAGCGCAAACATGCTAAATGATCTTTTATTAGCATACTACTCTAAAACAACACACTACTACTTAGACCTTTTTACTTCTACTACTGTTTAATTACTACTAACCTTTAATTAGACTCAGATTTTATGCTCATCCTTTCATTCTTTGACCACATTGGAAAATGTATACTACATAGTATTAAAATCTAATAAATAATAATAACTACTCATGCATATCTTTTATGAATTTTACTAACGTGTGCCCTAAGGGCACACAATAGTATACTATTTTTGAAAAAAAATTTATTGAGAATTAACAAAGTTTTGATAGTTTTTTTAATTTGCAATAAAATTTTTTCAAAAATAGATTTGTTAATGTAAGCTCTAAGGGCATACATTAACTGGACCCATCTTTTATTTGTTAATGGGTAGTTATCTTTTGCTTATACTCTTTGACCACATTCTTTGACCGCATTGGAAAATGTATACTACATAGTATTAAAATCTAATAAATAATAAATATGTGTATAAAAATAACTACTCATGCATATCTTTTATGAATTTTACTAACGTGTGCCTTAAGGGCACGCGATAGTATATCATTTTTGAAAACTTTTTTATTAGGAATTGAAAAAGTTTTGACAGTTTTTTCAATTCACGATAAAATTTTTCCAAAAACAAATTTGTTAATGTAAGCTCTACGAGCATATATTAACCGGACCTATCTTTTATTTGTTAATGGGTAATTATCTTTTGCTTATACTTACTGAATTTTGATACATACCAAATACAGCCACCAAATTTCAAAGCTTTCACTGCACTCTCTTTTAGCTCTCTTGCCTTACGGTTCATCACGTAACTCACGTTTCCTTCTTCACTCTCTAAGACCAACCTCACCGCCCTCTCGATTTCCTCTCTATTCACCACTCCTTTTCCTGGAATTCCCACTGGCTTAACAGCCACACCAACCTCTTCAACTAACATCGTTGCATTCATTTTCTGCTCTGCGTAAAGCGGCCACGTACGCAATCATAGGCACACCGTGATTCATGCTCTACAGAATCGAGCTCCACAAACAGTGAGACAAAAACGCACCAGCTGATGGGTGTTGAAGCACCGAAACCATGTGGAGCCCAAGTCGGAACCGCCAAACCCACCTCCTTGGTCCTCTCTAAAAACCCATCAGGCGAATAAGCCTTTGGATCATTAACATTTTCACCCACATTGAAAAATGTAGCTGAGGCGGAGGCACACGCATCAGTTGGCACGAGCCACTAATATAAACCTTTTCTGACTCAGTTCCAAGCCCAAATCCAACTCAGTGAGTTGTGCAGCTGAGAGAGTCCCTCCACTTCCAAGAGCTACAAAAAGAACAGTATGCAAGGAAAGAAGTGGAGGGAGTGAAGAAAATGTACGTGGGAATAGAAAGCTCTTTTCAGATATCGAAAGCTTGAGAACAAAAAAGATCAATGAAAAGAGCTCTTGTCTTGTGGCTTTCCTAGCTCGATGAGGATAGACTTTAGAGGCTTGACATTTTCTTCCACGTTGATACATATCCTAGTGAGGATGAGAGTGTCTTCGTTGACCAAAGCTGAAATGTCAACAGGTAGTGTTGGTGAGTGGAGGAGTTGGGTTTGGGCTGTGGAAGCTTCGGTAGTGATGTTGAGGAAGCTCACATGCATGGATGCCATGCTCGACGAGGAGGCACTAGGCGAGCTCGAGGAGAGGGGTGACGTGGCCATGCCTGGACTTGGGAGGACTGCACGCAACGTGAGGTTTATTGGTTTCAGTTTCAGCTCCTCCCATGGTTTCTGTAGTTTGGGTTTATAATAATGGACTAATAGTCTAATATATCTCTAATCTTAATCTTAACATTTAGAATGCAATGTAAGTAAGGTTGTCACTTTTTACTTTTTAAAAAGTTGTCAACTTTTATACACATGCAAAAAAGGAAATTTACTATAATTAGTATGAGAATATATTCAATCTGGTCATAAATCACGATGTCAACAGCATTATTTATTCATCGAAAAAAAAAGCATCATTTTACTAAACGATGAAATACGTACGTGTGCAACACACAACCACGTCTTAAAAACCAAATTCATAAATAAATAAATATCTCACCTTCAGCTCACACGCACCGCACATGATTGATGAACAAAAAGTCCCAGCCTCCAACCACTAGAGATGCTGCCATTGGAGAAGTTAATTCTATTTCTTCAATCATCTTCCCCTTCCCACCTTGCCACCATTACAATTATTTTCTTCTAAAATTAATGGAAAACTCAAACATTTAACAAAAAGAGTCATTTTCCTTTTAACTATCGAGCTAACCAGACAAATCCTATAACTTTTTCACCACACGTCCGATAAATCCTGAAAATCTAATAGCCTAGCAACTATAAATTCCTCAGGAAGAAAAACAAAAAGATATTCAATTCACCACCTTTGATTGATTTTCACTCTCTAATTCATCAATTTCACTGAAGATTTAGAATGAAACCATTTAATTTCTTCAGCTGAACAAACTTTAAAGAAATGCATTAAATCTGAAAAATGCTGATTAGAACTAAGCTTAGATCTCACATTAAACAAAGCCGCACAAAAATACATTTGAAACAATGGCAGCTCTAGCGAGTTGTAATAGTAGAAGTGGAAGATGATTAAGAAGGGTTGGGTTTGTAACACCACGCAAACAGCGGATCCAGTGGCTTTTCTACACTATCCGGCTGTTTCTTCAATGGTGTCATCTCTGGTGGTTGGAGGCTGGGGCTTTTTGTTTTTCAGCCATGTCCATGTGTTATGCGTGTGAGCTGAAGGTGGGTTTTTTTTTTTTTTTTTTTTTTCTATAAGTTTTCAAAAAGAATTACGCATTGTAACCAGGAACATCATTAAAAGGATTTTAGAAAAAAGAAGAGGGAAAAATGAGATGAAAATGACACTAAAAGGAATTTGACTACAAGCAACTATTTGGTTAACTTTATTTAGAGCTTGGTGGAGGGCTTTGCCAGCTGCCTCAGGAAAAACGTCCTTTTCCTGCGCCATAGGAGCTTCTCCAGCAGGCAGGGTGGTTGAGGCAAGGCCTGTTCAAAAGTGTGAGAGGCCGCTCCGTCTTTGGGCCCTGCTACTTCTTTAGCCGAGAATAGATCCTTTGCTTTTTCAGGCATTTGTGGCTGCTCTTGCTGATTGAGCGAGGGATGAGCCTGAGTCTGAACTTCCTTAGGTGGCTGAGCAGCAGTAGAGGATGCCTCCCCTTGTGGAGTAGAGGGAGTGGAGGCCCGAATAGCTGGGGGGAAATAAATATTTTCAGGTTTCCTCAACTCTGATGAGGATTCAACTCCAGCTCGGTTGAGAGCTCTTGCCAGGTCAGGGCACAGTACTCCCGGCACACGACAGGCACCTCAGCTCGGAAAGTGTCCTCTGTCTCAGCGACGCCCACATTGTAACCCTGCTGCTCAGCGACGTCCTTTCTTTTTCAGCCTCGGCTTTGGCTTTCTCAGCCTGATCTCTGAGCTTCTGGACTTCCTCCAGTTGTTTCTGCAGAGCTACACCTGCTCCTTAGAGGTTGCTAGCTGGGCATTGGCGTCACGCAGAAGCTGCCTTGTGTCCTCGGCCTGTCTTTGGAACCCCTCCAGAGCTGAGTCAGCACTCTTCCGAGCGCTTTCTTCGGCTGCTAACTTCTTCTTCAGCTGCACAATGTTTTGCTCAGAAGCATTCAGTTTGCGCACAGCTGTTATCTTTTTCTTCCTCTCCTTGTCTATTTGCTGGTAGTAGGATTCGGCTATCTCCTCCAGCCTGAAGGTGGCTTGAACGGCCTGAGAAAAAGGAGTTAGAAATACACAAAAATAAATAAATAAATAACGGTAAAAGCGTCATACCATGCCCAAATATCTTTTGGTATTTTGAAAGACCTTGTCTCTCTTGATGCTCTCAGCTCAGCCATGTCCCTGGAAGAAGAAGTGTTTCCTCTAATGCTGAGGCGACCGGCACCCAAGTCCGCCACTAAAGTCCCTGATTGAAGCATCCTCCCTCAGGGCTTCTCATCGAGCATAGGGGCTGGAGAGCCAGGCCTCGAGTTCCGAGGACTGAGTGGTTGTCTTATCCACCCCTGCTGTGACCCATGACTTGTTTTCTGCTGCTTAGCAGCTCTTTGGTCCTCACCCTCACGGGTAGTGTGAGTCCTCCCTGTGTCCGTCACTTCTTTACCCTTCGGCTCTCTCCTTCTCTTTGGATCACTGGGCTCGGTCACGGTCGGTTGGGGTGATGAGGAGGTGGAGGGGGGAGAGGTGGGGGGTTGACCTGAACTTGCTTTTCCACCACCCTGCCAGGCTGGCCCTCGATTACGTCTTTCAAGCTCCTTGGCTTCTCCTTTGGATAACCATTTTCTCAGAGGTCACCTCAGGAGATTGGGGTTGGTTAAAAACTTCGAATTCGTCGGCGGAATCAGACAACTCTACAAGTCCTCCCGAGGTGTCTTCTTCTTCTTCTTCTTCTTCTTCTTCTTCTTCTTCCTTTTCTTCTTCGGCCTCTTTTTCTTTTTCTTCTTTTCCCTCTCTCACTTTTTGGGGAACGGAGCGTGATGATGAAGCTCCTATAAAGGGAGTGGCCTTAGGCGATGGTTCAGTGAAGGGCACACCTTCAGGAATGGGGGTGCCCTCAGGAACAATGAATCCCTCAAAGGCTACACTGATACGGTGGAGCCGAGGATCTTTTGCCTTTATCACGTACTTGGAAGCCTGAAAGGCTTTTGAAACGGGGTCGTACTTAAGTATTAAATGTGCTGCTCTTAATTGGCCGTCGGAGGGATTCACATACACCTCAGATCGTAGGATTCTATCTAGGCTCTCCCTATTGATCAGCCTGAAATTACGTCTAGTGGCGGCTTGTCTGCAAAATAATTAAAACATGAAAGAAAATTTTTGTCAAAAATAAGAATAGCTTCAATTAAAAATTTAATCTGACTTATAAGGGGCGTACATCCTAGGAACCCCACCTGGTTGTCCCTCTTCAGTCGGACAAGGCAAACCATCATGCCACTCCCCGGAGAAAATAAGGAAATCGTCTTTTAAACCCTTGTTTGAGGTAGGGAGGCACTGGATCAATCTTACTGCAGGGTACCTCGACTTAAGGTAATATCCCTGATCCTTCAAATGGTTGAGGTTATATACCCAGTTCACATCGTGATGGGTCAAACCTAAATTGTACGAGGCATTTAAAGCCTCTATACTCCCAAGCACCCTGAACATATTCGAGGCGCACTGTGTGGGAGATAATCTGAAGAACCTGAGGTAACTTCTCGTCAGATTACCCATTGGGATAGTCATCCCTCCCTCGATAAAAGCTATCATAGGGATGACTACCTCCCCGTTTTTCTATCGTGCAACCAAGTTTGAGGGGAAGCGTATCTCATACCCACTGTTGAGGGAATCCTATACTTAGCCCTAAATGATTCTATTTGCTCCTCAGAATCAACTAGATACTTAAATCTACCCATTTTCTAACAGTAGTAAAGAAAAACTGATGCAAAAGATGGAAAACTGGGGAGGGTTAAGGAAACTTACAGGTTTTGAAAATAAGCTCCTCGGACGGGCTCTTAGTATTTATGAGAGCGTGGAGTAATGAGAGAGAGACAGATTCAATGAATATGTGCTGAGACGGTGTAATTTGTAACTGAAGAGAGATTTGATTTGAAAGGCACTTTATAAGGGCACAGAAAGTGGGAGCGGGAAAAATCCCGCCCATAAATGCAAAGGATCCCCCACCGTTAGATTTGCATCAGGTCGTTGAACGTGTGGGAGAACAGAGCAGTCATCATTTAATAATGGCGTGCTCCTGATGCCGAACCGTCAGGAGCGTGCCTTGGGCAAGCAAAAGGACATTTTGAAAGAGGAGGAAACCTACGAAATAAATGAAGGCCAGATATCAAAATCTCCCTTTTTCCCGAGGTAACAAAAAGCTAGATTTTGAGGGGCTATTGTGGGGTCTGTTAGTTGAAAAGATATAGGAATACTCAGAAGTGGGCTCGGGGCCCAACAGCCCAATCCGAGGACGCTTAGTTATCCGAGGATAGCTTAAAAATTTTTATTAAAGGGATAATATAGGAGAAAGGAGTGGATATTGTATATAGCAGCATAACGCACGTCCGAGGACACCAAAGTCCGAGGTGAATGTAACTTTCATTTTATTCAGGAGACTCCGCAGAGTTGTATCTGAACTGAAAATTGGGTATAAACCTAAGGAGGAGTCGGGGAAGGTAACAAATATCTTCCAAGGCCATCACCTCCACATTAAATGCTTTCCAGCTAATCCTCTGGCCGCATTAATGTGGAGGTGATACCTGAACAGTGACTAAGCAGCTTTATGGCCACTGAGCAAAAGTTCCTGTAGGTGCTGGATGGGACAGAAAGGAGCTCCCAAGATAAGAACTACACGTGTACGATGGAAATGGAGGATAGAACGGAGTATATAACATAGAAACGAATGAGATAAAGGGGGATTTTCCATAAAAAAGGAAAAGAGGAGGAAAAAAG
>NW_027069591.1:1271776-1309898 GCF_002906115.3 Quercus suber | reverse complement strand
TTAGGGTCGTCAGCTTTGCCTACGACCTCGTTAGGGTCGTCAGCTTTAGGGTCGTCAGCTTTATTATCTTCAGCTTACTGCTTTCAGCTTGCCCTTCAGCTTACTACCTTCAGCTTACTATCTTCAGCTTACTACCTTCAACCCTTCAGCTTACTACCTTCAGCTTACTACCTTCAGCTTACTATTTTCAGCTTACTACCTTCAGCTTACTACCTTCAGCTTACCCTTCAGCTTACTACCTTCAGCTTACTATCTTCAGTTTACTATCTTCAGCTTGCATAATAGAGCTGACGGGTCTTTGGAGATCAACTTTTATTTTTTCAATTTAAAAATTCCCCTTATCAAACACTAATATTTCTGAAGCAAGCTTCATTCTCCAGAGTCCAGAGGAGTCTCTCAAGTCTCAACCAGTCTTAATTCTGATTCCACGAGAACTCCAAACAAGGCATAAAGCGCAAACATGCTAAATGATCTTTTATTAGCATACTACTCTAAAACAACACACTACTACTTAGACCTTTTTACTTCTACTACTGTTTAATTACTACTAACCTTTAATTAGACTCAGATTTTATGCTCATCCTTTCATTCTTTGACCACATTGGAAAATGTATACTACATAGTATTAAAATCTAATAAATAATAATAACTACTCATGCATATCTTTTATGAATTTTACTAACGTGTGCCCTAAGGGCACACAATAGTATACTATTTTTGAAAAAAAATTTATTGAGAATTAACAAAGTTTTGATAGTTTTTTTAATTTGCAATAAAATTTTTTCAAAAATAGATTTGTTAATGTAAGCTCTAAGGGCATACATTAACTGGACCCATCTTTTATTTGTTAATGGGTAGTTATCTTTTGCTTATACTCTTTGACCACATTCTTTGACCGCATTGGAAAATGTATACTACATAGTATTAAAATCTAATAAATAATAAATATGTGTATAAAAATAACTACTCATGCATATCTTTTATGAATTTTACTAACGTGTGCCTTAAGGGCACGCGATAGTATATCATTTTTGAAAATTTTTTTATTAGGAATTGAAAAAGTTTTGACAGTTTTTTCAATTCACGATAAAATTTTTCCAAAAACAAATTTGTTAATGTAAGCTCTACGAGCATATATTAACCGGACCTATCTTTTTTTTGTTAATGGGTAATTATCTTTTGCTTATACTTACTGAATTTTGATACATACCAAATACAGCCACCAAATTTCAAAGCTTTCACTGCACTCTCTTTTAGCTCTCTTGCCTTACGGTTCATCACGTAACTCACGTTTCCTTCTTCACTCTCTAAGACCAACCTCACCGCCCTCTCGATTTCCTCTCTATTCACCACTCCTTTTCCTGGAATTCCCACTGGCTTAACAGCCACACCAACCTCTTCAACTAACATCGTTGCATTCATTTTCTGCTCTGCGTAAAGCGGCCACGTACGCAATCATAGGCACACCGTGATTCATGCTCTACAGAATCGAGCTCCACAAACAGTGAGACAAAAACGCACCAGCTGATGGGTGTTGAAGCACCGAAACCATGTGGAGCCCAAGTCGGAACCGCCAAACCCACCTCCTTGGTCCTCTCTAAAAACCCATCAGGCGAATAAGCCTTTGGATCATTAACATTTTCACCCACATTGAAAAATGTAGCTGAGGCGGAGGCACACGCATCAGTTGGCACGAGCCACTAATATAAACCTTTTCTGACTCAGTTCCAAGCCCAAATCCAACTCAGTGAGTTGTGCAGCTGAGAGAGTCCCTCCACTTCCAAGAGCTACAAAAAGAACAGTATGCAAGGAAAGAAGTGGAGGGAGTGAAGAAAATGTACGTGGGAATAGAAAGCTCTTTTCAGATATCGAAAGCTTGAGAACAAAAAAGATCAATGAAAAGAGCTCTTGTCTTGTGGCTTTCCTAGCTCGATGAGGATAGACTTTAGAGGCTTGACATTTTCTTCCACGTTGATACATATCCTAGTGAGGATGAGAGTGTCTTCGTTGACCAAAGCTGAAATGTCAACAGGTAGTGTTGGTGAGTGGAGGAGTTGGGTTTGGGCTGTGGAAGCTTCGGTAGTGATGTTGAGGAAGCTCACATGCATGGATGCCATGCTCGACGAGGAGGCACTAGGCGAGCTCGAGGAGAGGGGTGACGTGGCCATGCCTGGACTTGGGAGGACTGCACGCAACGTGAGGTTTATTGGTTTCAGTTTCAGCTCCTCCCATGGTTTCTGTAGTTTGGGTTTATAATAATGGACTAATAGTCTAATATATCTCTAATCTTAATCTTAACATTTAGAATGCAATGTAAGTAAGGTTGTCACTTTTTACTTTTTAAAAAGTTGTCAACTTTTATACACATGCAAAAAAGGAAATTTACTATAATTAGTATGAGAATATATTCAATCTGGTCATAAATCACGATGTCAACAGCATTATTTATTCATCGAAAAAAAAAGCATCATTTTACTAAACGATGAAATACGTACGTGTGCAACACACAACCACGTCTTAAAAACCAAATTCATAAATAAATAAATATCTCACCTTCAGCTCACACGCACCGCACATGATTGATGAACAAAAAGTCCCAGCCTCCAACCACTAGAGATGCTGCCATTGGAGAAGTTAATTCTATTTCTTCAATCATCTTCCCCTTCCCACCTTGCCACCATTACAATTATTTTCTTCTAAAATTAATGGAAAACTCAAACATTTAACAAAAAGAGTCATTTTCCTTTTAACTATCGAGCTAACCAGACAAATCCTATAACTTTTTCACCACACGTCCGATAAATCCTGAAAATCTAATAGCCTAGCAACTATAAATTCCTCAGGAAGAAAAACAAAAAGATATTCAATTCACCACCTTTGATTGATTTTCACTCTCTAATTCATCAATTTCACTGAAGATTTAGAATGAAACCATTTAATTTCTTCAGCTGAACAAACTTTAAAGAAATGCATTAAATCTGAAAAATGCTGATTAGAACTAAGCTTAGATCTCACATTAAACAAAGCCGCACAAAAATACATTTGAAACAATGGCAGCTCTAGCGAGTTGTAATAGTAGAAGTGGAAGATGATTAAGAAGGGTTGGGTTTGTAACACCACGCAAACAGCGGATCCAGTGGCTTTTCTACACTATCCGGCTGTTTCTTCAATGGTGTCATCTCTGGTGGTTGGAGGCTGGGGCTTTTTATTTTTCAGCCATGTCCATGTGTTATGCGTGTGAGCTGAAGGTGGGTTTTTTTTTTTTTTTTTTTTATTTATTTTAATTTTTCTTTTATGAATTTGTGACTTTTTTATACAACATAGAAATTCTATTATAGCTTAATCTAAATGTATATGTGCATAAAGTTCTCTCCTGGAAACTTAAATCTCGGCCCTTACCACACTCCACAAGCACTTATACTTTGGAAGTGACCATCGCAGGTATGCGGTGGTTTTGAATTTGTATTTTAAGGAGTGATTGTTTATGGCATGTATATTTTATTGTTTAGTAAAATGTTGACATGTCACATTATTATTGGTGGGTGTAAAGTGAGGGTGTTTACACCATGACCAAATTGAATGTATTCTCAGTTACTATAAATGTTATTATGAAAAATTGCTAAATCTATTACAAATTTTACCATAACATATTTATAAATTAATGTATGTCTCTTGAATTGATGAACTTAATTGACATGATAAATAATTGTTTGAATTAATTTTTTATAGTCAGTGACACGTAAGTTTGCAAAAGTTATTTAGTAAAATTTGTAATACCTTTAATTATCTCTCTTTTAGACTTTTACAGTTTTACTATAAAAGGTTTACAAAGTTACGTGACAGTCAATGTAATTTGTTCACTTCAACAACATTTTTATTGTGAATTGATGTTATATTAAATTTGTTTGTAAAATTTGTAATATTGTTATTGTGGGGTAACACAATCTATTTGTCCGCTTTGGGAGGCAGGCCACGGGTGTGCTTAGAGCGCAACTTCCCGAGCTTCTATCCCTTTCACAACTTTGTCCTTTCAAGCGACGTAGGTATGCTTTGTGCAAGAGTCCCATATCGAAGAAAGAAACGCCCCCTACGCCTTATAAGCATGAGCTCAAGGCATAAGGGTACCACTACTACACGTCTAATTTTTTTCTTAAAGTAAAATTGCGCTCTAACCATGCCCTACCCCACAGTTATCATCACTTCAAGACAATAAAATAATAATTATAAAATTTTATTTATTATGTTACGCATTGATCACAATTATTGTCATGTCTAATTTTTTTCTTAAAGTAAAATTTTTTAGAGCTTTATCATATTACCTTTATATCAAATCACCATACCACCATTTGTGATTATTAGACATTTGCTCTCTTACACAGTATCACAATTTGTTATTTAAAAAAAAAAAAAAATCACAATTGATGCACTGATGTACACCATCTAAAAAGAAAAAGAAAGTGTCCACATTTATTACATGAAAGTGGACGTGAGGGTATCACTAGTTCACTACCCTTGTGTAATGGAATTTCAATACTTCACTAGTAAATCCATTAAATATCGTGCAAGCGGCAATTTTCAAATGGGTAATGGTTATCAAACATGTATTATTATGCATCGCTCCCTATTTCACGTTTTTAACGTGGATATCCTAAAAACATATATATCAACATTGCGTATGAAATTGTAGATGTTGAGTGAATAGTGTACATTAAGTCATTAAACAAATGTGTAAGAACATTTATGTATTTGCTTAGGTCTAGTGGATATTTACGAGTACTCTGAATTTTATACGAAAAACATATTTCAGTTTCTAACCATATGGTATGTTTAGTCTTTTTTTTCAAAACTAATTTTCTAGGTGTTTTGAGAAATTATTCTAAGAAAATAGTTTTTAAAGCATCAAAACCAGGCAAACCACAAACCCATTGGCAAAGGCACGTACCCATCAGGCCATCACTCAAACAAACCACAACAAACACTTAACCCACCGCGACTTGCTGTTATGTAAAAAAATTTAAACTTTAAACAAATGGTGTGCGGTGAGTGAATCAAAACTAAGGATACTTGGAAGATTAATGTAACGCGATGAAGATGAAGGAAACGTGGAGAAGAGGAGAGAGGAATTTCTTAATTAATTGTTAATTCAAAAGCTTAACCTACGCCAAATGTGAAGTGTAAAATTGCAAATTTTCAGGACTTGGACGAACAATGAGCTTGAATGTGGTAAAACTGACCTATATAACAAGCTAACAAGGTTCATGTCAATCTCTTTTAACACCAGAAAATTTATACATATTTATTTCTTCATTGGAAAAGAATATGCTCATTTCGCAAAACAAAACCTTCGGAGTGTACACCTTAACCATTTATATATACTGATTCCGATACATACCAAATTTTATAATAACAAAATTCTCCCTTTAAGGCCTTAACTCCATACTGACGTGGTTACCAAAAGAAAACTCCATACTGACATGACAACTGATTAAAAGTCACAGCGTAATATGTAGTAAAATCATGACATTTAAGATACAAAGTGGAAGAAGGGTCACAATACACTAGCCAAATGATGCCCCACCATCTTCAACAGCTAAAGAAACTCATCAAGGGCATTAAGAACTATACATCATTTCCGTCAGAATTTCCTTATGTTTCCCAGAAGAGCAATCAGAGAATGCCATTAACTCCAATATTCACAAGTTCAACAAAAACTTGTTTCTCTAAATATACCGGTATATATAGCAGTATAGCACTTTAATTAATACTTTTCATAGATTCTATTTTTCGCTTCAATTGTCTCTAGAAGTCTATCAAAAGCTTTTTATTGATAAGTACAATTCCTTTGTCATCAATATCATCCAATGAAATATTTCCTTCTACAACTTCTGCACCGTTTGACATTGCAATTTGAGAAGTTGGCAGGAGAAACTACTTCAGGGAACATCAGCTGATCAGCAACATTTCTGAACGTGACTTTTTTCATCTTTAGGAGGGAGCGTCAACATATACTTTTATGATATTAATGATGGTGCTAACTTGTTACATGTTGGGGTTTGACTTCTACTCACCTTTAGTTTTACCAAACTTTGATGGTACCTAGCTAGTGAGAAGAGTGTGTCAACTGTTAATATGAATAGAAATGGATAATAGCTATGTCTAATACACCAATGTGGCGTTTGGTATAGGGTAATATTTTAGGATTCTTAGGAATGTTTAAAGATTCCCATGTTTGGTTGCAAATCATGCTAGAGAATCAGATGCCAGGGGAATCTAGATTCCCCCTTAAACCCCTCTCAGTGGGAATGTGGATTCCCTTTAAAACAGGTGGGAATCCAGATTCCCAAGCTTAAAGGAAATTGTATGTTTTATAAATTGATAATTTTAACCCTTTTTTTTAAATGACTTGGTAGTTCACATTCAAATCTAAGGATAAAATTGGAAAAATAAATAATTCATTTAAGATTCCTAGAAATAAACCAAACATAGAAATAGCTACATTCTTAGGAATGTGATTTCTAGGAATTACATCCCTAGAAATCTGGATGCCAGAAGTAATGTGGATTCTCCCGTACCAAACGCCTCACAAATGTTTTACACAGTTTCACGTACTTTCAAAAATAGTTGAAACTGGGACTTGTTTAAAATAATTTGTGTGCAACAAATTTAACCTAATGGAGAAAGGTTTCATTGTTAAATATCTAGAAGTATGCTAATTGTTAGTCTATCACATTATTCAAAATTTTAAACAACGTGTTTAGATATGTAATATTTAATTTGAGCCATGAAATTGATCTATTTTAAATGGAAAGAATCATTTTCCATTAATTCAAAATATAGTTAGGCGACAAATTATGATTAGAGGAAAAAATTTGTGATCAAGGATGTAACATTTTTCTAATTAAATTTTTATTTTCGAAATACAGTCATTAACCAAATCCAAAATCCAAATTATCTAATTGTGGTCTAGTTTTGCCTCAAGTGTCTAACTTAATTTTCTTAATTTTGGTGTCAGTGACCAATTCATAATACTCAACACGAAAGACAAAATGACCACCTCACTTATCAAGCTAAAAACACTTCAACATCACTATGGTTGAATGTTTCGATGCGTAAATACAAATTACAACCCAGTAGACCAGTTATTAACTCAGCCTTATTACAATATTATTCAACAATTGTAGAAGTAATGTTCGCAGATACTCCTAGGGCAATTGTTAAAGATGATAAAATGGATCCTACCACATTTTGAAGCAAGATAAATTAATAGCAAAAGTTAATAAAAAGTTGAACTATTTTTTACCAAAAGTAGTTGATTGATTGTCTAGAAAAGATGGAGCGACACATTGTAAATTTCATCTTAATTGTACTGTAGAAAGAAAAACATATAATTTTATTAGGTTTGATTATCAAGTATTCTTAAGACATTTATTAATAAAATATTTTAGAAAAGTTTGATATCATTTTTATAAAAAAATATAAAAAAATAGTTAAAAAAATCAATTATTTTTTTTATCCATAAAACTTTTTATTTCCTAACTTTTTTCAATTTTACTGGATAACCTTAACAAACTCATATAATAACGAATATGATTAATACATTTATTGACAAAAGTAAGCATTAGCTCCAATGTATTAAAGCCGACAATAGCCGACATGCCGTAAAAATGAGACAACTATCCATATGAAATAACCCGTGTCTTGTTAACAAAACGTAATGAATGAATGTCACGCTGGGGTTCAGTAAATGAGGAAGAAATATTTTGTATTGAATGGCAGAGAATGATGAAGGGTGGCCACGAACCCAATAAATCAACGACGAAGTTAAATTTGCTCGCAAGGGGGCATGATTTTGTTGTCACCGGCAATTCAATAGGAGAAGAGGGAATTGTGACGCCGACGCGGACTCGTGACTTTTCACGGCACGCGTGCGTTCAATTCTGTTACAACTTTCGAGCTCATGTCACAATGCTGCTATCCTAGACATACATTACGTCACTTTTAAAAATTATTTTTTTAATTTTAAATTCAAATAATATATATATATATATAAAAGACGTATGCTTAGGTGTTACTTTTTAAGATTTATCTTAAAATTTTGCATGTAAATTTTTCATATAAGATAAGTATATTTTTTAATTAAATAACCACATGAGAGAAAATTTAAAGAATGGTATTATTATACGTAAGTTTTGTCATATATACACTTTTCAATTTAAAACTAAGAATGTGAGATAGAATAAATAATCTCTTCTAAAGTTGAAATTCATGATCAATTTAATTTAATGATTTGAAAAATAATGCTCTTTGAATTATGATCCATTACTTGTTTCAATTAAATTTAAAATTTTAAGAACACCTTCCTTAATATTATGCCTTTTAATCTTTTTTTTTTTGAATGAAATTAAATGTCATTAAAAAAAAAAAAAAAAAAAACCTTAACCATATTCTTTTCCTGTTAGTCTTATTTTCTTATCAAGAAAAAGAATATAGCCACAGTGCTACACACATATATTTTTTTTTATTTCTTTTAATAAATCAATAGTTATAACAGAGATGGCGATTTGAATCTTGAATGTTTTAGTTATAAATTTTAAAATGTGTAAATTGAGCTATAAGGCTTCCGCCATGTAACTATTTTCATTACAATGAAATGTTTACACCAGTGGTGAGTGAGCACCATATTCCTTCCTCTGTTCACCCAAACAAAAATCAAGCTTGATGACAGTCACATAATAAATAATTAAGCCACAAATATGGTCCATAATTTATTTAATGTCTCAGCTGAAACTTTTAGAGCAATGCACCATACTATTAAGAATATCCTTTGTCTTATTATCATTATGCGACCAACAATTAGGACATATTAAGTTGCAGAGTACTACTGCTCCCATCAAAATTTATGAAAACAAACATAAAAAATTTTAAAAAAAAAAATTTATGAAAACATGTCGTACTATGCAAGTTATGCACCATATTTTTTTTTTTTTTTTTTTTGGTTTTAATTATTGGTTATATGAAATAACGTGCTGAGACGGTGTAATTTGTAACTGAAGAGAGATTTGATTTGAAAGGCACTTTATAAGGGCACAGAAAGTGGGAGCGGGAAAAATCCCGCCCATAAATGCAAAGGATCCCCCACCGTTAGATTTGCATCAGGTCGTTGAACGTGTGGGAGAACAGAGCAGTCATCATTTAATAATGGCGTGCTCCTGATGCCGAACCGTCAGGAGCGTGCCTTGGGCAAGCAAAAGGACATTTTGAAAGAGGAGGAAACCTACGAAATAAATGAAGGCCAGATATCAAAATCTCCCTTTTTCCCGAGGTAACAAAAAGCTAGATTTTGAGGGGCTATTGTGGGGTCTGTTAGTTGAAAAGATATAGGAATACTCAGAAGTGGGCTCGGGGCCCAACAGCCCAATCCGAGGACGCTTAGTTATCCGAGGATAGCTTAAAAATTTTTATTAAAGGGATAATATAGGAGAAAGGAGTGGATATTGTATATAGCAGCATAACGCACGTCCGAGGACACCAAAGTCCGAGGTGAATGTAACTTTCATTTTATTCAGGAGACTCCGCAGAGTTGTATCTGAACTGAAAATTGGGTATAAACCTAAGGAGGAGTCGGGGAAGGTAACAAATATCTTCCAAGGCCATCACCTCCACATTAAATGCTTTCCAGCTAATCCTCTGGCCGCATTAATGTGGAGGTGATACCTGAACAGTGACTAAGCAGCTTTATGGCCACTGAGCAAAAGTTCCTGTAGGTGCTGGATGGGACAGAAAGGAGCTCCCAAGATAAGAACTACACGTGTACGATGGAAATGGAGGATAGAACGGAGTATATAACATAGAAACGAATGAGATAAAGGGGGATTTTCCATAAAAAAGGAAAAGAGGAGGAAAAAGGAGGAAAAAAGGCGGACTGAAACCTAGCCGAGGAAAATTTTTCTCATTCAATCAACCTAAAATATCCCTTGTTACTTGATGAGTATAGCCTTTCCTGTCAAACGGTACTAGTTCTTGTACCCATGCTCTAAAAATTTATTGTTTGGGCTTGTTGGGCTGAAAACTCATTCATACTCTGGGTCCAATCCAAATTAAGTCCCTACATATATATATGTATATATATATATATTTAACTAAATTGTTACACATGAGTGAGGACATAGGATTTGAACTCTAGCTCTTTTTTATAAAAATGAAACCAATCAAAACCACTGAGTTACAAAGTTCTTGACACTAACTCATAAAATATTGTATTTTATATTGAGATGGTTTGTTGCCAAATCATAGTTTCTCATTCTTACTAAATAGGTTTTAATTTTTAAATGAATATATTAATTTCCAAATCTTCTCTTTGAATTATTAAATACAAACGGATAATGAAAACCAAGAGGAACCAATCTATTAAAGCTACTCCCATTAATTTAGCCATTATCAGGATATTAGAAGTTGAAGTTTTTCAATTGGACATTTCGTTAGTTTCCCATTAAGATAAAATGATGTGATATTGGGGTTTTAATCTCCTCCAAATGTTTAGTTAATAGATGATGTATCAATATTTCATTAAAACAAAAGAAAATGTCCAATTAAAAAACTATTAAAAGTAAGTTAAACCCGATTTATAAAGCATTTCTCCCATATTTGGTAGGTACAGTTCCACAAGATAATTTCTTCAAATATAAGATGTTGATGTACAGCCGTATAGGTACTACACCACTCTAGGTTTCTGTGGGGCCAGAAAATCGGGTAGTCTTGGCCCACTCCAAGCCAAGCCCAAATGGCCTACGCCGAGGATGCATGATGGGTCCGAGGATGACCCTGTCCTCGGGCGTCCGAGACCTCGGAGAGACACGAGGACCACCCTACCAAAGGACTCCTGGAATATCCGAGGAGGAGAGGGCCCAGTGCCACGCGTTGGCAACAGAAGTAGGGAGAAGGGGCAAGCACTGGGCGAACTGTCACCTCGGCATTGAATACGCTCACCTAACCCTTCTGGCCGCATTAATGGGGATGTAACCCCTTGACAGGGCAACATCGATCAGAGTGAGCCCCCTGAGCACGGATATGACCTCTGACGGGACAGACAGTCAGGAGGGAGGCCAATAGATGATCAACAGGAGGATGATAAGAGGGATATATAAGAAAGGAGAGGAAAGTGTAAAAATGAGGAGTTTGGAGGGGGGAGGAAAAACCTCCTCGGCCATGGTCCGAGGAGCATCCCCCAATTGTAAATTGTTCTTAGTATCTTTTAATAAAAGAAAAGTAGTTTATGCCTCATGCACACCGATGAGCGCCTAAACCTTCAACCCACTCTACAAATTTATTGTTCTGGGTTCGTTGGGCCTGGGGGAACCCATATCTTTTGGGCTACAACAAAAACCGACCCTACAATTGGCGCCGTCTGTGAGAAGGATTAGTGCGCTGACTAGCGCAACAGGCGATCGTCCTAAGTAATCATTCTACAGAAGATTGGTGGTGATAAAAGAAGAAGAAAAAAAACTACCAGACAAACGTTGCAGAAAAATAAAAAGCCCGAAATAGAAGATTTAGCAGAAACGAAAACGAACTTCATGTTACTTTATTAAATCAAAGGGGTACAGTGTACAAACAGAGGCTCAGGCAGGCGTGTTTCAAAACTACTCCTACAAGCTAATCATACAAACAGAGGCCCAGGTGGACCCGTCCTAAAACTAGCTAGAGGGAAGTGTCAACCCGTGCTTTTATTGGCATCAAGAGAATGGGAGAGCTCGACAATAGGATGCGGGAAGGAGGCAGGCTTGTTTCAGGGCCACCAATAACTCCTTTCTCGGTGCGGCAGAGCTTGAACAAAGCGAGGAGCAGATGCAGGGGCACCGGGACGCCCTCCCCCATGATGTTCCCTTGATTCTCTCCAATCCTCACGAGTGTTGGCCGTTGGAGACGGCAACACTCAGGCACCAGCCATGATGTGAGTTTGCGCGTCTCCTCCGTCGGAGGTGCGCTCCAGGGAGAGACATTAGGTACTTCAGCGACATCCTTCCTGGCCACCGTGCACAGCACTGTCAGTGTTACGCCTAGACTCTGTCGCACCGGAGGCCCAGTGAGGGCTGCGATTACAACTGCTCTTGGCACGGATGTCCTCACACCCGCCCAAAGCCGCCCCATATCTGCCAACTCTGGTCACAATTCTGGTGGGGTTATTAAAGGGGCTTGGGGAGCTGAAAGGGCGTGTTTCTGTTTGTGTTGGGAAGTTCATGGAGTATGGAGAAACCATCCCCTCGGAAAGTCTTATATAGAGGATGAAGGTTGGTGAGAATTAATCCACACAGAATTCGAAAGGAGAATTATCAGCAGTGCTAATCACGAAGCTACCAAATTCCAAGGGGACCGTAGACCGCTGGATTTGTGTTAATTCATGAGGACATTGATGAAGGCGCGTCTCGCACACCGAAACGTCAAGCGCGGAACGCGAGCGGCCAAGGGATGCCTCGTAAATGAAAAAGACGGGGACTCGATCTGGAGGCGAGGTCAACGCCACGTGTAAGATCATAGTCCGACCTATGGAGGAATCGTCTCTAACAGAGCGGTCCGAAGACAAACCCCTACTTAAAGAAGAAGGGAAGCGTTAGATAAAACCAAGGCATTGCATGGTCCTTGGACTCAAGCCTATAAGGAAACTAACCGCTCAGCTATACCTGGGTACTAGACAGAACCAAGGTATTGCATGGTCATCGGACTCAAACCTATGGGGAAACTAGATATTTACAGAGGATTGGAAGCGTTAGACAGAACCAAGGCATTGCATGGTCCTCGGACTCAAGCCTATGGGGAAACTAACCGCTCATCTATACCTGGGTACTAGACAGAACCAAGGTATTGTATGGTCCTCGGACTCAAACCTGTGGGGAAACTAGATACTTACAAAGGATTGGAAGCGTTAGACAGAACCAAGGCATTGCATGGTCCTCGGACTCAAGCCTATGGGGAAACTAACCGCTCAGCTATACCTGGGTACTAGACAGAACCAAGGTATTGCATGGTCCTCGGACTCAAACCTATGGGGAAACTAGATACTTATAGAGGATTGGAAGCGTTAGACAGAACCAATGCATTGCATGGTCCTCGGACTCAAGCCTCTGGGCAAACCTATGGGGAAACTAGATACTTACAGAGGATTGGAAGCGTTAGACAGAACCAAGGCATTGCATGGTCCTCAGACTCAAGCTTATGGGGAAAACTAACCATTCAGCTATATCTGGGTACTAGACAGAACCAAGGTATTGCATGGTCCTCGAACTCAAACCTATAGGGAAACTAGATACTTACAGAGGATTGGAAGCGTTAGACAGAATCAAGGCATTGCATGGTCCTCGAACTCAAGCCTATGGGGAAACTAACCGCTCAGCTATACCTGGGTACTAGACAGAACCAAGGTATTGCATGGTCCTCGGACTCAAACCTATGGGGAAACCAGATAATTACAAAGAATTGGAAGCGTTAGACAGAACCAAGGCATTACATGGTCCTCGGACTCAAACCTATGGGGAAACTAACCGCTCAGCTATACCTGGATCCTAGACAGAACCAAGGTATTGCATGGTCCTTGGACTCAAACTTATGGGACAACTAGATACTTACAGAGGATTGGAAGCGTTAGACAGAACCAAGGCATTGCATGGTCCTCGGACTCAAGCCTATGGGGAAACTAACCGCTCAGCTATACCTGGGTACTAGACAGAACCAAGGTATTGCATGGTTCTCGGACTCAAACCTATGAAGAAACTAGATACTTACAGAGGATTGGAAGCGTTAGACAGAACCAAGGCATTGCATGATCCTCGAACGCAAGCCTATGGGGAAACTAACCGCTCAGCTATACCTGGGTACTAGACAGAACCAAGGTATTGCATGGTCCTCGGACTCAAACCTATGGGAAAACTAGATACTTACAGAGGAATGGAAGCGTTAGACAGAACCAAGGCATTGCGTGGTCCTCAGACTCAAGCCTATGGGGAAACTAACCGCTCAGCTATACCTGGGTACTAGACAGAACCAAGGTATTGCATGGTCCTCGGACTCAAACCTATGGGGAAACTAGATACTTACAGAAAAATGGAGGCGTTAGACAGAACCGAGGCATTGCATGGTCCTCAGACTCAGGCCTACAGGGAGACTAACTACAAAATATCCCAAGTTAGGAAAGGATCAAGCCCCACCTAGCCCTTGAGACGCAAGAGGGCTGCCCATACATACGTTCTCTCTCCTTATCATTGTTACTGGCGCAATTGGCCGACATACAATTCAAGCTAAAATCGCGCGGATCAGAGGAAAAGCAGGCAGCGTGCCCACAAATAAGCAGTTGAAATAAATAGAAAGGAAAATTAAATTCGCATTACAATAATGAGTCCGTAAAAGTTGCATGGCAAAAGCCACAGTACATAGAGGAGAAGCACAACAAAATAAAATAAAACAACGTGAAAGTAGGACAAGCCGAGAAGCTAGGGAGTCTACTCTTTTTGCTCAGGCTGGGCAGGGGCAACCCCTGACCCCTAGCTTGGGGGGACAGCCTGCAAGGGTGCGGCGAGAGCAGTTGTTTTCTCGGTGGCGGGGGTTAGATCATCAGACGGGATCTCCACTATCTCCTGGGGCACCTCCTTGCTCGAATGCTCCCCTAGTTCAGCAGCCCCCACCGCTTCAACAATCTCCCTAACCTTAGGGTCATCAGGGGTTACCTCGCGGATAGCAGGGGGGTAGTACACGTTCTCCGCCTTCCACAGATCGGACGAAACTTCCACCCTAGCCTGTTTGAGGGCCTCAACTCAGACCTGGGAGCAGTATCGCCTACATACCCCCGGGACTTGAACTTTGTAGAGGGCCTCTACCGAAGCCACCCCATCGGCGTAGGCTGCGGCTTCAGCATCCTCCTTGGCAGTCAGGGCCATCTCCCTGCCATAGTCCGCCTCGTCCTTAGCCCGCCGGGCCTGGTCTCTGGCCCATTCTGCCTCCCTCTGGGCCCCCTCGGCCTTTGTCACCTTAGCCTGCAGATCTGCGATCAGATCCCTCGCGATCCGCAATTGCTCCTCCGCCTTGCCCAGGCGCCTTGTCTGCTCCTTGGCCTAGTTCTAGGCACCCTCAAGACCAGACAGGGCATTGTCCCGCTCCCTGGTCACCGCCTTCGAATCCTCTCGGGCCTTGGCGAGGTCAGCCTCGGAATTCTTCAGAGCCCGGGTAGCCTCAAAGCGCCAATCACGCTCCTTGTTGAGAGCCTTCCTTGGTCACAGTAATCCTCTGAAGCCGAGGATCGTTGGCTCGGATGACGTGCTTCGGAACCGGGAACGATTTCTGGGTAGGCTTATACCCCAAAATTATATGGGCGGCCCTAACCTGATTGTCGTCCTCGTTTATATACACCGACGCCCTCAGCACCTTCTGCAAATCTTCCCGGTTGACCAGATGGAAGTAACACTCAAAAGCGTGCGGGTCTGCAAAATGGAAAACACCACCGCGTTAGTAAAAAAAAAATGGGGAAGAAAAAAGACAAGAACTTGAAACCCCTCATGTTTCCCACTGCCCCACCTGGTATTCTCTCTGTTGTTGGGCAGTGAAGGCCATCGTGCCACTCCCCTGACACGATGAGGAAGTCCTTGTTGAACCCTTTGTTGGACTCGGGGAGGCACTGAATGAGCCGCACCCTGTCGTCTCTCGTCTTCAGGTAATACGACTTGCCTTTAAGAAGCTGAAGGTTGTAACATCAGTTCACGTCGTGGTGGGTCAACCTCAGCCCCATCTTCTCGTTCAGGGCGTCCACACAGCGCAGAATCCTAAAAACGTTTATCCCACAATGGGTGGGGGCCAACCGGAAGTGCGTGAGGTAATCCCTCATCACCGGCCCCATAGGGATCGTCATCCCCCCTTCAAGGAAGGCGACAATGGGAATTAGCACCTCGCCCTCCTGTCTGTATATGTGCCAATCCCCATCCTCACAATATCTCAGACCTACATTGCCGAGAATTCGATAGTCGGTGATGAATTTCTCCATCGCCTCCTCCGTATCGACGTATTTCTTAAACCTACCCATCCCGATTGACACCTAAAAGGACTAAGAAAGAACAGGCGAAGTAGAAGAAAGAGTAGAGAGAGAGCTCAGAGAGGAATAGCGACTTACTGAAAAGAGGAGGAGCTCCTCAGACAGGCTTTTTGTGCTGGAGGTGCGAGAGTGTGGCTGAACTCAGGAAGGGCGCACGAGAATTCTTGATTACAAATGGGAAGCAGGAAGAAGCGATTCGTACGGGTATTTATACCCCAAATCGAGGAACCATGCGAGTTTTCCCACCCATAAACGCGAGACGAACCTCCACCGTTGGATGGGTAACGCCTCATTAGACGTGGGGAGCACAGAGCCGCCTGAATTTAATGATGGGCACGTTACGTGCTCCGAAACGTCAGCGACGTGCCTTGAGCAGATGAATAGACCCCAGTACTGACCGGAGGGGGGGGGGTAAGGCTGAGTCTGTCAAAATCCTTCTCCCCGCCCGAGGGTGCGTGCAGCAAGATTTTGAGGGGCTATTGTGGGGCCAGAAAATCGGGTAGCCTTGGCCCACTCCAAGCCAAGCCTAAATGGCCCACGCTGAGGATGCATGATGGGTCCGAAGATGACCCTGTCCTCGGGCGTCCGAGACCTCGGAGAGACACGAGGACCACCCTACCAAAGGACTCCTGGAATATCCGAGGAGGAGAGGGCCCAGTGCCACGCGTTGGCAACAGAAGTACGGAGAAAGGGCAAGCCCTGGGCGAACTGTCACCTCGGCATTGAATATGCTCACCTAACCCTTCTGACCGCATTAATGGGGATGTAACCCCTTGACAAGGCAACATCGATCAGAGTGAGCCCCCTGAGCACGGATATGACCTCTGACGGGACAGACGGTCAGGAAGGAGGCCAATAGATGATCAACAGGAGGATGATAAGAGGGATATATAAGAAAAGAGAGGAAAGTGTAAAAATGAGGAGTTTGGAGGGGGGAAGAAAAACCTCCTCGGCCATGGTCCGAGGAGCATCCCCTAGTTGTAAATTGTTCTTAATATCTTTCAATAAAAGAAAAGTAGTTTATGCCTCATGCACGCCGGTGAGCGCCTAAACCTTCAACCCACTCTCTACAAATTTATTGTTCTGGGTTCGTTGGGCCTGGGGGAACCCATATCTTTTGGGCTACAACAAAAACCGACCCTACAGTTTCATTCAAGCAAAACCCTTGTTGGACTATTTATATATAACCTTGAGGGTTTTTTTTTTTTTTTTCTCTAAAGAATATATAAGTATAACCTTAAGTTTATCATAACTTCAAAAGTGTTCTTGTCCTCTATTTTCCAGTTTCATCATAGAATGTAAAATGTATGGAAGTGACACTGAACTCTTCATGACTTATGTGTGCACAGCAGTGACAGTGCTAAAATCCAGAGAAACAAGATTTTAGTGACTTTACAAATTGGTTTGGACAGAACAAGACGAATTTCTCCTGAGTGCACTCTTATCATTATGTCGTGACCATTAACCAAACATGCTTCCTTGCTTCCTTGGCTACTAGACATCACTTTTTTTTTTTTTTGAGAATTGATTAGTGTTTTCTTATCGTTACTTGATTAATTTTCGTTTATCTAAGATGTACTAAGATATTCCAGTAAACCCATTTTGGCCATCTAGATTAGCATGGAGTAAATAAAATGACGTTATTATATGGAGAAAAACTTCATTGCAATGGCAAATCTATAGTGTCCCTCAACTTAAAGGAAAGCCTTATAATCACAATATATTTGACTTGCACTGTATTATATGCTTGTAAATCAACTTTAGACTGCTTTAAATCAATTTAAAATACTTCTGTGCGCACCAATAATATTTGATACATTAATGATCTCTCTCTCTCTCTCTCTCTCATTAAGATAAGAGATACAAAATTCCAGGCTACGAATGAATTAATTAGGATAAACATTTTAGGGTCTTGTTGTACTAGTGTTAAGATAAGGGGCACATGTGTAAAGAATATTAAACATTTAATTATCAGTAGTAACGTATATTTGTTTGAAAGAAAAAAAAATGTTAATGAGTGCCCTTAGAACACTGGTTAATAATCCATTTAAAGAAAGTTTTTATGGAAAATGAAAAAAAAAATTAATATTTTGACAGTTTTTTTCATTTTCCATGAAAGTGGTATCAAAACTTTCCTAAAATAGATTATTAATGAGTGTTCTGAGGGCACTCGCTAGCATGACCAAAAAAAGAAAAATACACAGCTCAAACGTTCATTGTTTTGCAAACACAAATTAAGATGATTTTACGTATTTTTCTTGATATTTGAGTTCAACTTGATGTTAAATTATTCAATCCTCCTAGACAGAGATGTCATCTTTGCCCAATGATCCTCCAAAGTCCAAATCAATAGTTAAATACCATGTAACATGTAACTCACTGAGTGATGTTAAGATATTACAAATTTATTATGTAAAGTTTACAAACCGATGTGTGACCAATCATCAAAACTAAAACCAAAAACAAAACAAGCAAAAAAAAAAAAAAACATTTATTTATTAAGTGGTTAAAGGCTTAAAGCACACCAATCACATTCATTATCATATTGTAAACTTTTTTATGCAATAAGACTTGTATTATCTCTAATATTTTTCTAACTAAAATGAACTTAGTGACAAAGTAGCTGTGTCATGTAAATTAAATATCTTCAACCCTAATCACCTTTAGACGGTAAATAACCAAGTGTAATGCTCTCAGCTATATATTGTTTATGAGGACCATCAAACAAAGATACTATAATTTTTCTATAGTGAATAAATTTTCATTTGGGACGCATAAAAGTGCACAACTTTATGCTACAACTCACTACGCGACAAGTTGTTTTTGTGGCACAAAGTCATGAGTGGTAGAGGTGTGATAGTGGGCTATGTGGAGACAAATCTCCACTACTCACGACTTGCCACGTGACGAGTTGTGGTACAAAATTGTGTTCTTTTATGCGTCCCAAGCATTACTCTTAAGTATTATATAGATTTTAATTTGTATTATTAGGAGGCCTTAGTGAAGGGCAATTTCTACATAATCCTGGAGCAGTGCTCCTAGCTCTCATAAAGGAGTGGACTCCATAGTAGATTCTATTGTGTGAGAGTCCAAAACACTACTTTGAAACTATGTTAAACAAAAGCCAAATTTTTATGGCAATAAAGATTCTTGTATTTTAATTTTTTTTTTCTTGTATTATATTATTGAAAAGAAAAAAAAAATTTGTATGAGTCAAACAATTTAAAATCGTATTCTAGTTTATGATTCATCAAGTGTAGTATGTCTGATTATTTTTTTTTCTATCTGAAAATTTTCATTATGTTATAAGAAAAGAAAAAATTATAGCAATCAGTGACATTCTGTCATCTCATTAGTTTAGGTTTTTTTTTCTTTTCTTTTTTTTTCTTTTTTTTTTTTCGAGTAAACACTCATTAGTTTAGTTAAGTATAAAGAGGACCACACTGTATTTATTTATTAAACTCGGTTCTATTTTAATTCAACCCGTGAAAACAATAGTATAGGAACTAGGAAGCCAAACCAGATTAGTCTACCTCGTGGGTTCGGTTTGTTTATGGTCTTGGTCTTGCTTTTTTTGATAACAATGTACTACGAACTAGGAAGCCAAGCCAGATCAGTCTACCTCGTGGTCTTGGTCTTGTTCATATATATAGTTCTATTTTATTTTATGTTTTTGGTTCATATAGTTGTATTGTTTATTTATTTTAACTCCGTGAAACTTGAGCCACGCAATACCCATCATGATGTTGAAGCCGCGAATATTCATAGTCATCAACGATCAGTAACCACAGACCAGATTGGCCGTACACCTCAAGACTAGCTCACCAAACCTCAGAGACTTGAAACCCCGGAAGATACACAACAAGTGGTCAGACTGAGACACTGAGTCCGAGTCGTACAGTGCACTAACCTTAGCTACGTAAACACCGCATGCCCTTTTCAATCGAATGAACAACCTTTTCTTCCATTCCAACCCTTATAACCCTAACCATGGTTAGCTAACCCTTCCCTTTTTTTTTTTTTTTTTTTCCTCTCATCGCTGCATTACAACCACACTTCCTTCCTAGTCTTTTTAGCTCTGCAAGGAAAGAATATATGATACATAGGGATGGGTTGGATAAACAGTCATCAAGAGAGAAAAGGGAAAGATGAATTTAGTGGCTTTTCAGCCTTTAAAGTTTAATGAATTTCTTATTCTATTCATTGGGCTTTGGATGAGAGAGAGAAAGAGAGGGAGAAAGGGATGGTTTCTATGGGGTTTTCAAAATCTAGGTGTTGGTCAAAGATATTAGTACAGCTGCTTTAGGATCTTTTTAGAGAGAGAGAGGGAAAGTTGTGAACTTGGGATTAAAAAAATACTGGGTCTCTTTTTGGAATGATTTTTGGAAACCAATACTAGAGGCAAAAAAGGATTTGAACATCAAAGTTAATGAAAGATTTTGATTTTAGGTGATGTGGTTTCTTGTTTGTGTTATAGGGATATTTGGGTACACATATTAATATAGCAATAAGATTATTTGTTTGTACTTTTGTTGATTGAGATATATATATCTATAGGTTTAGATTGAGAAAGATCGATGGGCAAGAAGAAGCCTCAAAAAACGAAGGAACTTTCAGTAGCGATAGCAGAAGCTTCAATAACAGGAGATGAAGGCCAGCAACAGCCACAGTCTCAGACTCCCAGAAAGAGAGGTAGGCCTCGCAAGATCATTGAGAAACCTGAAAGCCAAGATAAAAAAGAAGAAGAATCAGAATCAGTAGCTAAAGAAGCCGAAGACACTACTAATGAGAGTCAATCGAAGAGAGTTAAAACGGGTGAGGAAGAAGAAGAACAGCCAACAGGTGAGGGTTCTTCTGCCTCTAAGGGACTGGGAGCTTCAAAGAAAGAAGAGGGTCAGGCAGAGAAGAGGGAGGTATTACCAAAAGAGCCTCCAAGAAGCAGAGCTAGGCGAAAGAGTAAACCCAGAAAGAGCAGCTAGCTGAAGCTTAAATTAGTGGTAATATTAATTTAAGCCCCACTCTTTTATTTTTCTTTATTATTACGTCTAGCAAATCAAGGAATAGATTTTTCCTTTCTTTTCGTTCCCTTCATGCTGTGTAGCTTCCTGATTCACTATTTGCTTCTCTCTTTTAATTCACAAAGAGAGAAATTAAAGGGCATAGCTTTCGTATTGATTGCTTAAAGTAATTGTGCTTATCATTCTGTATTTGAATATTTTCTTAGTTTTTCTTTTATGGGTCCGAAAAAGAAAATTCATTTTTCTATATAAAAGGGTTAGAGTTGTTATCATCATCATCTTTTACAATTTCTTTTGTAAAAAATGGTAAATACAGTTATTTTATTTAGCGGTACATGGAAGCTTTGAGACTTGAAAGTAGGTCCATTTCTTTAGATAGATTTTTTTCCAGGGTTTTTAATGATATAGAATAAGCTTTTCTGTTCTCACTAAAAAAAGTCATAGTAGAAGAAGAAAAGTTTAGTTTTTTTTTTTTTTTTTTTTTTTTTCGAAAACAAAAGAATATACAATGAATGAGTGAGTTGTGGGGGAAGCAAGAAAGAAATAGTTGGGAGAAATTTTGCAATATGAAAGGTCAGGTGGGGGAAGCAGCTAGTGTTGTGTAGCTAGGATTGGAAAACAGAAATCGAATTTTACGAATTCAGAGAGTTGGTGCCAGTGCCAGTGCCGGTGCCAGCTTTGTGCGATTACGAAGAGACACAAACTAATATTTGATGCCCAACTCAATGCCTGTAGCACGTGATAGTCACGTTCCAATAATGAAATAATATTTTATATTTATACGCCGAGTCCAACTCTCTTTGCGTAGCTCGCCACCTCAGGGAACAAATGGATGACTGATAGTTGACAGGGCTCGACGCTTTTGAACGTGGCACCCACGGCACTGAAGGGCGCGTCATGGACACACAGGACATGAGCCCAAGTTTCATAAACCAATGGGTCTTATATAATAAATGAATTGGCAGAGTCAAAAAAGAAGAAAAAAGTAGTGTGTGATGTTGCAGAAGGGCAGTGAGTGAGTAGAGAGAGACGTCCTGGATATGTCTTATGGATTACAGGATTATTATGAATGACACAGGACAGGACGTTCGGGTACACTAACTTTATTGCTCACTTCTCTATTTTTTATGCTGACCGAAAGCATTATTATTTTTTTTTTATTCAATAACTTTTAGATCATGACAAAATAAATAGAGGATTTGATCATAAAGTTTATAGATATACCGCCCGTTTTGTTACCATTGTTGTTGTTGCCGTTGTGTAAATAATTGTTTTCAGTTTAAATAATATTATATTTTTTTATAAATTTTTTTTACACAATTTTTAAAAATATAAATAACATTATTAAAAATTTCTTACCAAATAGACTTATATTCTTCCACACGCTACTATGCAACGGCTACTAATATACATGTTAAAGCATTTACATTGGTGGAGTCATAATTTTAGCTATTTAGTTTTATTAAAAGTTATTTTATCTATTTTACATTTTCATTTTATAAAATACCCAACTTCAATAATTTTATTTTAGCTTTCAACACGATAAAATAACATAAACACCGCAACAAAAAACAAACACTACAACCACTTCCACTAACAGCCAACTCCACCAACGGCCACAACAACCACTCTACTCTGGCAACCCCAACACACTGCAAGCAAAAAAACAAAAACAAAAAAAAAACTACAACCACAATCACAATCCCATTACCACCAGCCACCACAACCACCAATTATGACAACCAACTATCACAACCACATCCCATTGCCACAACTACAACCATAACCGTAAATCATGAAACCCATAGCCAAAATTCACAAAACCCACTGCTAAAATCATCCATCACTACCACCATAGCCAAAATCAACCACCACCACAACCACCAAACCTATATGAAAACACACGAAAAAACCCAATCATAGCGAAGAGAGAAGAGAGGTGGGCGGCAGT
The DNA here is from genome assembly GCF_002906115.3 of Quercus suber. Lineage (NCBI taxonomy): Eukaryota > Viridiplantae > Streptophyta > Magnoliopsida > Fagales > Fagaceae > Quercus > Quercus suber. Next base: position 1,286,860 of record NW_027069591.1, on the reverse strand, counting down.
GGTGGCTTGAGGCTTAGGGCTTGGGTCGAAGCAGGCAAGGTGGGTCTGTGGCGGCTGGACAAGGCGAGATCGACAAATGGAGGAAGATGAGCGATTGACAATGTGGGTTTGTGGTGGCTGGGCTAGGCAAGATGGGCGATGGGCGAGCTGGAGAAAAAATGGAGAGAGAAAGCATGGGATGAAGAAAAAAAAAAAAAAAAAAAAAAAAAAAAAAAAAAAAAAAAAAAAAGAGGAAGAAAATTAATAAAATATTTAAACTAGTGTGAACACTACAATAAAAAAAACTTTTTTTTTTTTTTTTTTTAACCTTTGAGCTAAAGTGTACAACTAAAAGTAGTTGTAGAGCCAAATTATTTGGCTTTGGCTCCACCAATGTAGCTATATTTTTGTATTTGGTGGTGCTAAAAATAACAATATAGTTTTTTAGCACCACTAATACTAATGCTCTTAAACTAGTACACATGTCAAAGTGACGATTGGATTGTGATTTTTTTTGTATAAATGATATAATTCAATTATATTAACAAAGGCTAGTTAATCATCTATTTTTTTTTAAAAAAAATTATAGCAATTTGAAAAAATTGTCAAAAAAGTTTTTTATTTTTTTATTTTTTCATAAATTGTTTTCGTAAATGGTTTCTTAATATGCCATTACGGCATTGAAGAGTTATTTTTATAAATATTTTATTGAGAGAATGATAAAACAATAAATATTGTTAATAGATTTTTATATTTCTCATAAAAGTAGTGTAAAAATTTTCTTATTATGATTTATTGCATCATTAACATTATCCTTCTTGATATATGCCCGGGCATTCATCAGTAAAACTTTATTAACAAATATGCAATTATGTTGTGTGACAAAATGTTTGTGAACTCGTATTTGATTACTAAAAGGAAAAGAAACACTTCATCAAAAAACAATAAAAAAATAAAAAGGAAAAGAAACACTAGGAGCTGTCAGGCCCAGGCTTTGACCTCGCATGCTTCCGGTGGGACCCTAGCGTATCCCCCATCCCCTAGTGGGGCGTTTCGCTTTCAAACTGAAACTAGTGGGTACTGTTTGATTGAAGTATATTAAAACCAAAAACCAAACCAAACCAAACCAAACCACACCGAGTATGGATTGAAGATACATGTAGGTGTCCGTTTGTTTTAAGCGACTATTTCTATTGATTCTCAAAGGAATTAAAAAGAGACTTTTTTAATTTGGACGACATGCAGAAAGACTCGTGCGGATTGGGTCAAATATTACACACATCTATTCCCTATAGTTTAAATTTAGTGTTATTGATCTATTGGGTTTGACAAATGGTAAAATTGCTCGAATTAATTTTTAAACAGACTATTTGATTAGAAGCACACATTGATGCTCATATAAATGTCCAACCAAAATACCTAATACTTTTTTTTAAAAAAATATAGAAGCAAATACCTAATACATTAATAGAAGTTGTAGAAAGGTAGAGGTAAATCATCATTTGGCCTATTAGCACTTTTGCTATTTGTGGGGTGAGATCCATGAGTTGAACGCCCTTAATAGCAAATAAATTATCCAACAAACACTATTGTTTCTCGATTCCATTTAAATATATTCTTTCGTTAATTACCTACCTCTCCTTTTTCAATCTCTCCCCCCAAGCCGACCCAACTCTTCTCTTTTTGGCCTTCACGGCAGCAATTTTGTCGTAAATGCTGCAGCGGCAATGGATGGGATCATGTGGTTGTGTTGATTGGCTGCAAGATTTAGCAATGGGTTCCTTTCCATTCAACTCTCCAACAAGATTACATTCCATTCTAGTCGTTTTCTTTCAAATATATGAGAAATATTTAATTCCTTGACATTCTTTTATATTCCATTCTATTTCCTTTATAAACTCTCAAACATAATGCTAGGATATATTTGTTAGGGAGAGAGACTGGGAGAGAAGGAAAGGGGGGAGGGGAGGAGAGGAATGGAGAATACAATACGATAGAGAGAAAGGTGCCCAAATATAGTATACTCCGACCAACTTTCCCACTACTCTCCCCATCTCCCTCCATCCAAAACTAGGCTTAGGCCCTCACATTCTCGGTTGCAGATTTCCCTTTATAAATCCCATGGACCAACCACGCTTTCTCTCATGCAAATCCAGAGAATATCTTCTATTTTAGGGTAAAGCAAATAATAATAATAATAATAATTGAGAATACCCAGCTAGAAAAGAACAACAAAATGAGAAAACAGCTGTCCTATTCCTCAATAATGCTCCTCAGATCATTTCAGTCCAAAAGCGATTACCACTCGCTGCATCTTCTAGCTCAGTTAAAAGTGAATGAAATTTGGCTAGGTTCGTTTATTAATTTTCCAGTTTTCACCGGTCCCCACCGCAGATGAAAGATCCCATGTCAGGGCAGAATGTTTTTCACTCCCTTGTTTACAATGTGACATGATTTTTCTTAACTAAATTAATAAGATATGAACCTTATAAACATTTGACTCTTAACCATTTTGTGATAATTAACCATCTGATTACAATTGAAGGCATGACAATTCGTCCACAATGGAATAAATGTTCTTTTTCAAAAGAATTAATACAATTATAGCTCACAAAAGAGAAAAAATGCTGGGAACTGGATAATGCATATACCTCAAATCACAATAATATCCCATTAATTCCTGAGAAAGAAAGTTGGAAAATGGATTGGATGGGATGAATATGGCACGAATTGAATTTTCTTCACCTAACTTCCATGGCAATGGGTTTAGTACAAGAAGCCACTTAAAATTCAAATATTAGGCCGTTTCTAAATATAGAAGGACCTTTCGCAGGTGAAGAAGTAGACATGGATATGCAGCGGCTTAAAGCATCATTATGCTGCATAGAACACTATTATCATCATGACACTGAGAAAATTAAGAGAAATGCTGACTGGTCAGACAACTGGAGTTCAAGAAAGGTAATGCATACTTGGTCCATGATGAGCCCATATCCTAAAAGTTGGATAATGAAATGGATGAGCCTTGAGGTTTCAAATCTGACTTGACTTAACAAAATGAGTAGTGAACTTATCCAAATGCTTATGTACACTGCAACTAACAGAGTTGCTGACTAATCTGGACAACTAGAGCTCAAGAAAGGCAAAGCATACTAGGTCTGTGATGAGCCCATTTCCTCAAAGTTGGATGGTGAGCCTTAAGGTTTCAAATCTGTCTTGATTTTTTCAAAATAGGGAAACAAATTACCCAAATGCCTATGCACAAAAGTTAAGTGAGGTAAAACATTAGACTCATTTCTACTGCACTATAACAGAGTTGCAAGACTCAGATAATAGCAGTTAATATCTGGTTCTGCATTCTATTCTCAAAGAAGCGGACAGCTGGAATTTGTCATCAGATGATAAACAGTAAAGCTACCCCAAGATATAGAAAGCTGGTTAAAAGGATGATGCGCAAGCAAAAGGGGCCTACTTCATGATTTTGGTCATACTCAGCCTATACCGTAAAAATTATGCAATTTGTCAACTACTGTCAACAATTTCTTCATGAAAATAATTGATGGAACAAATATACATTAGACGTAGTGTCCGTTTGGCAAAGATTATTTTTGTCACCTTATTTTACTATTCAGCTTATTTTTTATACAATTCGCGAGTCCCACTGCACTTTTTGGGTACTATTTATGAGTCTTATTGTACTATTTCAGCTAACTTTTAGCTTTATTTACAGTACTTTCAGCAAAAAGTTTTCAGTTTCAGTAAAATAAGTGAATTCCAAACGAACCCATAATTTACTCACCAATAAGCAGTTTTCTTAGTCCAAAACTGGCAAGCCAAAATCTTTGACACTAATATAATCACTTGATACATCAGATAAAACCACTAATAATGTTTTCATTGAATTTCTATGAATTGAATTTTGATACAAATGGAGCAATTGATACATCAGATAAAACCACTAATAATGTTTTCATTGAATTTCTATGAATTGAATTTTGATACAAATGGAGCAATGATTGACCTCTCTAACCAAACAATTACGAAGTATAACCTTGACAAAACACTAGGTACTACAATGTAACATTTTAAAAACATATTATTAAAAAATAAACAAAAATGTAAAAGACAAGGGCAACATGCTATCACATCAACCTGGACTTTTGGGCTCTCATCAATTGCCAGTTAGCCAGAGTGCAGTAAAATATAACCTATAATTAATATAAAAATTTTTCCTGTCAACTCAACTAATTCAAGTGTCTAACCTGGTCAGTCAGTGCTGGATTTGTGACGTCGCTCCTTCTTATACCGAGACTGACCCGGATCAAATCCACCTTCTTCTGCTCCATAGACAGCCCATGATGGTGTGGCAGCCATGTAATCCACGCTGCTAAACGGTTTTCTAGAAGCCACCTGCATTTCCAATGATAGTAAAATCAGTAACTAAAAAACCTATCAATCTAAATTAAACCAGAAACAAAAATGGTGCTGTTTCTAACCAAGTTGTGGAACTTTTCATAATCTATCCATGTGAACCACTTGCCGTTGACCTTAAACTTATCAGTTTTTGCCAGGAGTACACAACAGGAGTGCACATGTTCACATGCAACCTCGTACTCTCCTTGGCTTCTTAGAGCTAAGGCCTCAGAAAAAGCTTTCACATCAGAATGCCAGGGTACATTTTCCATTGTCAATTTTGATGTAGCAGACCTGAAAAGTTATCAAAATGATCATGCAGTTCAAGAAACAAACAGGGACAGGGGGAAGAGTAGTGGGGCAACTCACGTTCCACAATATGTAACACCTTTGATTTCAACAAAATCAGGTTTTCCAATGCTAAAGAGCTTAGAATAAGCATCAATGGCTTCTGTATTCCAGCCTTTCACCAGAGTCAAGCGGTAGACAGTTCGCTGTTGTTTCTCCCTGAGAGCTTTTAAGGAGTCCTGCCAAAAATTTCCACAGGTATTAAAATGATAGTTCCAGTCAGTTAGGTTATACCGAGTTAAAAGATCAAGAAAAGGAAAACAGAGGGGCAGTGAGACATATTGTGTTACTTCATAAAATTTGGGACCAATTATCAGATGGTTCACAGGTCCCAGAGATTGACATCTTTAAATAACAACCATATGATAGTCAGTCATTTGAAAAAAAAGAAATATGTTATGCAGTATTTTGAACCAACTACTGTGCTGCTATGTAATTTATAACTGACATCTACCTACATCAGCACAGACAAAAGCAGTGAAGAAGTAAAGTCAGAAACTGTGCTGCCAACCCCCTTTTTCAACCTTCCAATTAGCCACAATTTGATCGTTGCTGTTCATTTGATACAGAGAAGGCATCTAGACCTCTTTGGCTTTATACCAAGGATGGTGTACCATCATGTTTACATAGGATCTTTTGTCACTAATGGTTCATAAGTAGGATTTGTAAGTGGATTTCCATCAACTTTATTATTTTTCAACCAAACCACGAAAAAAAAAAAAAAAGCAAAGGACCAATTGGAGCCAACCTCTCAAATAATTGAAGAATAGAAACAAAGTTGTATTTTTCTTCTGTGTGATAAGAAGTAGAGCAAATAATGAATTCAGTAGGAGATTTTTATTTATTTGGATTTATACTCTCTTAAGAGTTGATCTCTACAGTGCAGAGAGGTTAATCAATAATCTAAACAGTTTGCAAACAGTCAGCCTACGATCACAGTAGAGGTTTTAGTGCCAAATAGTTTTAGCTCCTAAATACTGAAAGAAGTTTACATACAATGAAGCGCTCCCAAAAATCCCCAAAGAGTGGCCTATCAATTGCCTTCAAGCTATCCTTTGTCGCAGCATCTACGCTTACATATAACTGCAAAAGTAAAAAAAAATATATATCAATTGGGTTTGCGATTTATTAGACCTGCAAGGATCTTCTGATGCAAGATTCTTTTTCACAAAGAATTTACTGGGACATGCAAACCTGGGTGACAGGCCTCAGCATTTCAATTTTTTCAGGAAACTGTGCATTTGTTACTAGGAAAGTAGAAATTTTCCGCCGGTGCAGCTCATCCACAAGTGTATTGATCTCTGGGTACATTATTGGTTCACCAACAAGTGATAAGGCACAATGCCTAGGTGAGAGACCTTCCATTAACCGCTCCAATGTAACGCCTGCATGAAAAGATTCTTGGGTCAAGGGTAGACAAGAATTTTTTTTTTTAAATATCAATAAATATACCAACACAGAGATGGATATGCCTATATGTATATACCAACACAGACATGCATAAAAGCTGAAAAGCGGTTTGCACAAAATGAAAAAGAACCATAAGCCATGTGTGATGAAGGACAGCAGTAGGGAAAAAGAGATAAAAGGGGCAAAGAAGATAAACAGAATGAATCCTAAGCTTCACCACCTAGAATTTGTTTGTAAACTTTACGCATCACAACCTAAGGGGGCATTTGGTTTGCCGTGATGTTACATTACGCCATAATATTACATTATTGCAATCTTACATTAATGTAATCTCAATACAATAATACAACATTACATTGTTTAGGAAGGTGGTGGGATTAAGATGATATGATATATTTTGTAATTTTAAATTATGGTTTAAATTATGGTAATTAGAAAAAAATAAAATAAACCAAAAATCTTAATGTCACATCATCGTAATGTGCATCACATCAAAGGCACGTCACAACGAACCAAACGACCCCTAAGGGCGTTTGACATCACCACCAAACAAAGAGAAGCACATTCTCCAATAATAAAATTCTTATTCCAATTGTGATGTCCTTCATGATCACAAGAGCATTAGTTTAATAAGGTTTCAAGGATTACATCCATATGGAAATATCTAATTGAATCCCATAAAACCCTCAACATTAAAAACCAAATTCAAAAACAAAAATAATTTCACATTCAAAAATAAAATCTGAAATAATGTTGGTGCTCCTTGCATCAATGTGTTAAATGAATTGAAGTCACCATTTTTCAGCCAAAGCAATCACCATAAATCTTTGACAATACCAGGGCCAGATCTGGCAATTTCTTTTTTTTGATGAGTAAGAAGAGAATATTATTAATAACAGAATAGCAAGAGAAACACAAAGAGTTCATGGTAGTGAACAAAGGAAAAAAGGAACAAAAAGACAGAAGCAGCCCCTAATCTATTCTAATAGATGAAAGAAAATCCAAAAGGGTAGAACAATCCGTGAAACCCCAACACCGAGATCAATCAAAGAGGGTCTGCTAGCAAAACTCTAATAACTAAACCAGAGTTTTCCCCTCATCCTCAGGCAATTTCATATTAAGGTCTACCATACTTTTCAATACCAGGGCTCAACCTGCAAAGAAAAAAGGACTGCTACCCAGAACTTCTTTCATTTGCTTAAACTATTGCATGCAGGTTTATTATTTTAAAGGATTATCCAACCAGTACAGAAATAAATAAGTTACCAGGAACTCCTTTCATTTGCTTAATCATATTTGTATGCAGGTCTATGGCAGAATTCACAATGTCTAAGGGATCATCCATCTTCCACTGCCAACTCTTTCCAACAGGATTTGTATGATGCCTCCAACAGAAAACACATTTATTGGCACATGCCAAACTAGGGGTTGCCTCCATGCACCTGTGTCATAGCACAGTTTGACAAATTTAAACTGCTAGCTGAGGCAACATGATATTTATAGTTTTATTAAACACAAATAAATTCAACAAAAAAGCATGTAGACTCAGCAACCACAAAAAATTAAAAATTAAAAATTTAAAAAAAAATTAAAAAAAAAATTAAAAAAAATTTATAAAAAAAAAAAAAAAAAAAAAAAAAAAAAAAAAAAAAAAAAAAAAAGGAAGTGTAANCTTAGTCCATCTACAAATTTTCACACCACTATGTGAACCAATGATTTTATATCCCTGCAAATGTTATGTCATTTTAACAGAGCCAATAAAAAAAAATATGTAGAAAATAATTAAAAGAGTGCAGCTCATAAAGTGCTACACTGGAAGATGTGAGGGTAGTAAATTCATTCTTATGATCAAAAGAGGGAGACTGGCAATATATTATTTTCTAATTTAGAAAGACCCACATTGCACCACTATCTTCAGAGCCATACAGAGTAAAAAGAAAAGAAATTCTAAACTATCAACTTATAAAAGAAAGACAAAATTTAACACATACTACCTGTGTAACTTCTAATTGCAGCCTTTGCAGGTACTTCAATACAAGTAACAGATAAATGTTTATTGATATAAGAAGAAACTCAAGCATACAGGGTGCACATGAGAGACCCCTCTAAAGAATTGCAACTTAAGGTCAATGTAATCTATAAAATCAACAGTGGAAGGAAGAGAAACCCATTCAGTGGTGAGAGACCATTCATACATTGACCGAAGTACTAATAAAGTTATAACCTCCTTATGCTTCGATTCATAAGCTAACCCACTGAGCTAGTTTTGATATGTTTAAGAATTCTATAATAAGTACTAACTTAAACATATCTTGTAGCTCTATTGAATTAACCCCATTCAATGAGGACCGCAATTCAAAACTCAACCGTAATTCAAATCGACACATTTCTAAAAATAGCTACAATAAGATAGGCATACCTGCTTCTCTAAGCTTGCTCTAATCGCCGGAGTCACCATATCTTTTTTCCCATTCAACTTTCCATTAGTTTCAGCCACTGTCACTGTCACCGTCTTCTTCCTCAACGGCGCTTTCCCTGCAATATCCTCAACATCAACAATATCCGAACCCTCGTCACCGCCTTCTTCTTCACTATCCTCATCTTCACCAACACTCTCACCATCGCTCTCAGAAACCAAAACTTCTCCACCACCATTTTCGACCACACCGCCACGTTTCAAAAACCCAACCACCTTAACACTCCAAGCATCAAACACCTCATCTACATCACCGCTATCCACATCTCCTTCCCAAACAGGCAAAACCTCCCTCGCACCCATCGCTCTCATCTGCTTCGAAAAGTCCCTCGCAACCGAGTTGAATGTGGCTCCGTAAGCTCCACTCCCGACGCCGAAAACCGCGAAGTTACAATTCGAGAGCAACAGAGACCCAACCCTAAAGTCATCGGCGCTCTCCGCAAGCCAGTTCGCGAAGAACTTCGCACTCGCTGGAGCTTTACCATCTTCCCAAGTCGAAGCTACGATCAAAACTAGGGTTTCTTTCGGAAGATCTTCGGGCTCGTAATCTTTGGGATCGATGAGGTCGAATGCGAGATCGTTTATCGCTAAGAGATCGAATAAGCGTTGAGCTAGGGCTTTGGAGGTGCCTGTTTGGGAAACGAAGAAGAGCTTTGGTTTCGAAAGGGAGCAATTAGGTTTAGGATTTTGTAGAGAGAGTTTGAGTTTTCTTAAGCGGCGAGATTCGTAGAAGCAATAGAATGTTGAGGCGGAGAGGAGAGCTAAGAGAGTGAGTCGAGCTGAGACAGAGGAAAGGGACATAGTTGGTACGATTTTATTGGTTTGGTTTTTTGTGTGTTTTTAGAGAGATTTGAAAAGTTTTAGGGACATGGCGGGGTTTAAGCTCGTAAACGAATGAGAGTTTTGAGAGTGAAGAAGAAGAAGAAGAAGAAGATGGCGCTTTGGTAGGCGAAGATGGTGGGCCGTATCTCAATTCAACTGGGAGTATGGGCTTTATGGGCTTTAAGTTAAGGCCCTTGGTTTCAAGGTCAAGGGAAATTTTACATTTTTACGAGCACACAATGTGAAAACATGACCTTTTTTTTTAATTAATTTTTTTATTTATTTATAGATATGTGATAAAATCTCAACCTATGTTGTTAGTTCTATAATAGCTATGACTAATTTTAAATATTTGTCATGTCAATGATATAGATATAACTTATATAAGACCGATTTTAAATATGTGTCGTATCAGTGTCGCATTCAATGCATTGGAATACTGAATATAAGTCAAATATTAAAATATAGAAATGAGCGCCGGATCAATTTGTAAACATGTGTATGATGTGGACACATGACCAATTTTCAACATGTGTCTTGTCAACAAGGAAACCCAATAATGGAGAGAGATGAATATACTGACTGCAAACATAAGATTAATAACTTTGCCTTGCATAGACAGCATGTTGTTGGATTATTTTGTAGGGCCTGCTCATTTTCAGATTGCATTGGATCACCATAGTTTTTTAGTGGAGTTTGTGATGTAATTTTATGTTAAAATCTCTTTCATTCTCCCTTGTATCTGTGTATTTGTTTCTAAAAGAAAAACACCGGGTCAATTTACATATCCTCTTAAAAGGAACAAAATTTGCATGTGAAGCTATAGAGGGAATATACTTCTATAATACTGGTAGAGAACTGTTAAGATCATTTAAATACAAAAGGTTCATTGCCTATATAGTGACATCTAGTTTTTAGTTGCTTTGCCTAGGAATTTTTTCTCATTTGCGTTGCTTCTGTCTTGTTATGAAGTATGAACAGATCTGCCAGAAACAATAGGAACCCATGGAATTTTATTAGACTTCCAAACTTCCTAGACTTCGGCCATTTAATCTATCAGTAGACTTATTTCAGAGTCGGCTATATTTAGGCCTTGTAGGCAAAATATATTGTCTCAAAATTTTTCTTTCTGTGTTGTTTACAATAATGTTCAAGTAAGTTCTAAAGTTCATTTCAAAACACCACATCTCAGGAGGAATGTGATACAAAAATGAACTCGGTTGTGCTAGCTTGCTTTTCAGAGTATATCAGGAGTCTGGACAAGTGGACAACTTTCACATGAGAATAATCTTATAAATTGCCAAATTGGAATCTTGATTCTTCTCGAAGAAACAAAAATTATGTTATGTGTAGTTATATACAAGGTACTGATATCATTGCTAAATATGAGTGTCAAATATAAATGAGGTCACTTTTCGAGATGGACTCATCTAGTTGCTGAATAATATATATATATATATATGAGATGGGTTCAAGTTATACCTGGTGTAACTCTATAAGAGTTACACCCTTTTTAAGCCGTAGATTCCTAAAAGATCGAACGGTTAAAAACAAAACACTATTATCCATTACATCTATTAAATATTTAACAAATTAATAGCATACTCATTATCTCTTTTCTTATTAAATGCTCCTGTATTTTTCTCTCTCCTTATTGAGTCATTCATTGTAATTTCTTTTTCTATGCAATTCCTTCCATCATTTACTTAGTTTTTTTCCTAAATAAAACCTCATCCCTTTTTTACAAAATGTTCAAGCACAATTGAAAAAAAGGCATCAGAATTTATTTTCTCGTCCTCGTAGCTACAAGCATGAATATTTTCCCATACACTTTGCTGCTCCTGAACCAGAAAATTTCTCGAGTACCTTTAGTTTCAATGTACTTGATTCCAGTTTTAATCAACGCAAACAGGTTAAGTAAAACTGCTAATATAGAGATAGTAAAGAGGAACCAACGGTCTGATGGCTTGAGATTCTTTGCACCATTGCAAATAATTGTTAATATTACTCCTTGAAACACAAAGTACCCCCCCCCTTCTCACTTTCTTTCCTCTTTACATTGCAGAGTCCAATTAGTATCCGTGTTAACAAAATCAAGAATCAGTATACTTCGCACCAAAAATGAAGAACCAGTATATGTTTTTTTGGGGGGATTACAAAAGGGAGCCGAAAAGCTTTCACCTTGTTTTCTTGTAAAAGAGGACCAAACATTTTCTAGTAGAATTTGTGGCCATACTGTCACAAGTCGCACAGATAGAGATTTTAAGGTCGCCACAAGGTTTTTTGCGCGCATAAGATGCCCTCCTTGTCCTGAGCATAAGTCATTCGGATCTCCCAGTGCAAACTTCTTAAGATTCCCTCCAATGGGTCCAATATCTCGACCTTATCACGTATAATAGTCCAACCTCCAGGCCGCAGAATACGATCCATCTCAACAACAATGGATACAGGTTTATTACACCTGAAAAATAGCATGTAAGTGGGAAGACAAACATCACCAGTAAAGAAAGTACGTCTGAAAGTTCAAACACTAGCTTGGATAATTACAGAATGGACTACTGGACGGTGGTTTAAAGAACACCTATAATAACAGCAAAAGCAGCCAAAAGTAAAGGGGCATAATGGCATCATGACATCCAAAGACCTACAAGACTATCAAGCAATAGGAAAACATACTTGAAAGTGAAATAAAAGCTATTATTTGCAAGATGATGACTACGGGTCCGTTTAGATACCGCTTATTTTGCTGAAAACTAAAAACTTTCAGCAAAATAATTTTTAAATGTGTGAATAGAGCCGTGGGATCTATTTTTAATGAAAGTTTTGTTGAAAAAAGAGGTTTGTAGGTCTTGTAAACAGTGCACAAGACCCACTAAACAGTGTCTAAATTGCTACTCAAATACTGTCCCCAATAAGCAGAGTAACGCCAAAGTATCTGTCTGTCTATATAATGTTGCTAGGGTGCATGTATTTATTAAACGCTTTATGAGTCCTTTTTTAACGTGCATAAAATTGATGTGTTCCCAATGTCTTCCCCCCAACCCATCATTATATATATGCACCAAATCCAAGAGTGGTTTTTGAGACCAAGGTATCTCCACATTGAAGTAACATAGACTCCCTACTATAACAATTTTCAGGGAAGAAAAGAATATCCCATATAAAAACATTGAAAGTTTGCATATATATGTAAACATCTTAATCTGGAATCATAAAACTAGCCAACTAAGTAATGCGTGCTGACAAGATGAGTGATTCAGGCATTAATAATCTAGGACATTAAAATAAATAGAGAATTGAACTTACAAAATGAATATTGCCTGTACATCCAAGCAATGACCTAAGGGATGGTTCATTTGTAGGGTGGTTTGGACAGATGGATTTAAGCAGTCAACTAAGACTGCACTAAACTTAATGGGTAAAGCAAAATTAGATTGCAAACTTGTCTTCATGACACCCTACTAACATATATCCTTACCAAGAAAATTAATATAAATTAAAATAAGTTGCAATCTACAGATAAATTCACATAAAGTCTGTAACTAACCTGTTCTTGAGCCGCGAGAAGAGATGATCAGCATGCAAAAGATCATACGATCTTGGGTAAGTACCAAAAGACTCACACCAATCATGGTAGACGCCAACAAGCCCACGCTCATAAATGAAAGGAAGTGTATCAGGTGCATGGACTGGGACTACATTCATCACCCAAACCTTCTGTTGAGAGAGAGCTGCGGCAAATCTGTACATCACATGCACATTATTACTCTACTTTTTGGTATATTTTATGGAGTTCAATATTAAAATAATAATAATAATAATAACAAAAAAAAAAGAATAAAAAAAGCCCATAAAACCTGAAGGAGACAGGACTCTGTCTAAGCAAAAAGAAAATGCATACATTTTGTACATCTTCTGACCCTTTAACACTAGAAACTTATACAAACAAGCAGTACAAAAAATCAAAGGGAAATTAATTATTCAATTCTTCTGGTTGCATACCCTCCATAGATGGCTTTCATGTCCATCACATTCCGTATATTTGACCAGTCAATGATCCCGGAAACAAGTTCCTCTGTTTTCCCTTGTTTTACAGAGTATTTCTTATATCTTTCGGGACTTTTAGAAAAAATAACTCTCAGTGTCTTAATGAATGATCTATGCCTCTCCAAAAAATTGAATTTTATCTCTTCCTTTCCCCCTTTTTATAGCACAGTGGCGGGCTCCTGGGGTACTACCAATTTTCCTTTTTGCCCTTTGAAGTTGGTTCAGCGCCTGGTTGTCCCAGGAGACATGTCGTTTCCTTTTTTTTATAGCTCTTCTCTTTTGCTGCGACAGGATGAAAGTTTCCCAGCAAGCTTCCCATTTGCCGGATTCCCCTTGGTTGACCTGAGGTGTTTGGCTTTTTGCTCAGCTTTCCCAGCTTTCCCAGTTGTACTTTCTTTGTCTTTTTTCTTCAAATGGTTGGGACCAACTTCCTGCATTTTTATCTTTTTTGTCTTTCTTCGAATGAGAGTCTCCCAGCGTGCCTTTTGTCCTTTTTTTCTTATCAAGTCTGCCTTCATTTCTCCTCATACGTCGGGGATCCTCTGCTCCGGTATTGCTTCTGGTCCGACCCAAGTCTTCCTTCTGGACTTGGTTGCTGTTTGCTTCATCTGTTTTCTTGGCCCTTTTCTTCGTGGACCTAATAAAGTCTTCTGGGCTCCTTTTTTTCTTTCTTTTCCCTTCCTTTCTTTTATTGTAAGAGCCCATCCTTTCTCTCTTTTTTTTTGTGAAATGGGCCTAAGGTCTTTTTTCATCTCTTTTCTTTTTGGGCCTATTTGGGCTATATTAGTTATATATATTTTTTTGCACCCTCAACACTAGTTAACGAGCATTTCCTTATTTATATAGGAATCAATCGACTATATATAAAGCAAAAAATTCCAGGGCCACTTTCATTAACTGAGGCATACTAGCACCTATATAGGGTTGTACCTCAAACTAGTGCTCTATTCAATTTGGGAAAATGCTTTGAGTACTAAAAATAATTAGAAGTTCTTTTCAGAATTTGTGCTCTTGTTGTAGTCTGATGCTATTTGTAGCTCCTGCTGTGAATATTTTTGCTTGAACATTTTGTTAAAAAAGGATGGAAGGTGATAGGTTTTATTAGTGAGAAAAAAACTAACTAATAAGAAAAAAAAAAAAAAAAAAAATGGTAGAAACCTGCTGCGAGGCATGCTGGCCTTGCCTAAAAAGGAACTACATGGAATTGAAAATTAATAAGGAGAGAGAAAATGAGCACACAAAAAGCATTTAATAAGGAGAGAAATAATGAGTATACTATTAATTTGGTAAATATAAATGATATAATAATGGATAACAGTGTTTTTTTTTAACCGTTCGATCTTTTAAGAATCTACGGCTTAAAAAAGGTGTAAGTCTGTATAGAGTTCACAGGTGTAACTTGAACCATCTCTCTCTCTATATATATATATTATATTTCTTTATAAATCGATAATTACAAAAATGCAGAAGGGATATCTTGATTCACTTTTTGATATATGTTTTGAGTCTTTTGACTACCATGAATTCTGTCCAAAAAAAAAATGCATCGATTCCAACCCTGCCCCCCCTCTCCTCCTCTCTCTCTCTCT
>NW_027069591.1:1129470-1268937 GCF_002906115.3 Quercus suber | reverse complement strand
AGACTGCACTAAACTTAATGGGTAAAGCAAAATTAGATTGCAAACTTGTCTTCATGACACCCTAATAACATATATCCTTACCAAGAAAATTAATATAAATTAAAATAAGTTGCAATCTACAGATAAATTCACATAAAGTCTGTAACTAACCTGTTCTTGAGCCGCGAGAAGAGATGATCAGCATGCAAAAGATCATACGATCTTGGGTAAGTACCAAAAGACTCACACCAATCATGGTAGACGCCAACAAGCCCACGCTCATAAATGAAAGGAAGTGTATCAGGTGCATGGACTGGGACTACATTCATCACCCAAACCTTCTGTTGAGAGAGAGCTGCGGCAAATCTGTACATCACATGCACATTATTAATCTACTATTTGGTATATTTTATGGAGTTCAATATTAAAAATAATAATAATAATAATAACAAAAAAAAAAAAAGAATAAAAAAAGCCCATAAAACCAGAAGGAGACAGGACTGTGTCTAAGCAAAAAGAAAATGCATACATTTTGTACATCTTCTGACCCTTTAACACTAGAAACTTATACAAACAAGCAGTACAAAAAATCAAAGGGAAATTAATTATTCAATTCTTCTGGTTGCATACCCTCCATAGATGGCTTTCATGTCCATCACATTCCGTATATTTGACCAGTCAATACCAACTCCAGTGAGATAAGACTTGTCAACAATAGCTTTCCAGTGTTTCGTGTCTTCAATCACTCTTTCTTTGTCATTCAACCAGTCAGGATAAGTGTCAAGCCTCTTAGGCCATTCCTCAGGCCACTCTGTCCCATGTTGTTCAATTGCAGATGGAATGGTGTGCAAGCAAGTCTTTATAGGAACATGCCTGTTCAAAGAAAATATTGCAGTTACCAAGTAAATGGGTATAAAACTGATAATGAAAACATGTAAAGAAAAAAAAAAATTTTAAAAGAGGGGAAAAAAAAGGACAGTTTCTCAAAGCTAGTAAACATATAATGATAAGGTGTATCCATCATTTTTCAGTCAGAATGTTGATTCTACCTTTTTTCCTAAAATGGAATTGTAGGTTTCCCACACTGATAATGGCTATCACTTGTTTCAAATCTATATTTCAAAATAACAATACAAAACAGGACAATAAATTTAGTAAAGCAAGCTCATCTTGGCATACCAGGCTGCATCTGGATTTTCATTTTCCTTGCATAGCAGTGGATTTTTCTTCCTTCTCAATTCATATATACCATTTGATTCAGGCTTCTGATATATTTTGACACCAACTTCACTGACTTCTTCAGTTTTATGAGCCAGAATATTCCAACAGATAGATGCTGTTAATCTGGACATGGCTGGAATGAGAAGACTGTTTAGTAAATATAATACTTTTTTTATATAGGTATAAATATAATACTTCAATAGATTATGCAGAAACCAAATAAATATAACCAGTTCTTGCAAATGTGGCAAGAAGAAACAAAATAGCAGATTGGTAGGCATTGATTTAGAATAGGAATATAGGATCCATAAACTGACCCCAGAACAGCAGGATAAGACTTCCCAAGTTCCAAGAAGTTCACCACCCTTTATCCCACTTAACAAGTTAAAACCTAGTAGTGATCTACCATTATGTAATAACGTATATGCATCTGGCCACTTCTTTTAAGTCCAAAGCCTGTGAAGCATACCCCCTTGACTAGCATTTTTTTTTTTTTTTGATAAGTAACATAAAAAGTTTATTGAAAGAACACAGCCCCGTACATAGGAAATGTATGAAAGAGGCAAAAACATCAAGAAACCAAAGTACAATGATCAAGCAACCAGGAAGGGAAATACAAGAAAAAGAAGGTAAAACCAAACACCATTCGAGAAGAGTAAAAAAGAAAAAAGACTTAAGAATGGACCGTTCGCGATCCTCAAAGCTTCTCGAATTCCATTCCCGCCAGGTAAGACTAACAAAATATGACTAGCATATAAAACCTATTGCAAAATAGTGGGTAAGGTGGTGGACCATATGCACCATTCTAGAAGGCATACTTAATTGCCACTGACAAGGGAGAAATGATAAAAAAGTGGAAAAGTAGAGGTACGTGCAACCTTAGTTGGCTGCATCATTTAGAATGAGAGAAGTCCTAGGTTCAACTCAATATATGTGGGATACTACGAATGGCTGGGTACTCAAACCCATTGCACACATGCATCAGTACGTCGGTTGCTTATAAATTCTAGTCATCCATCTAATCCTCTCAAATGGATGATAGCCTAAAGAATAAAATCAATTATAAAAGTGATATAAATGACACTAACATTTTTAGGAGAGATACATTTGTTAAGAAGAAACAAACAACATCATAGTGTCCAAGGAAACCACTCTTATATGCCAACCTTCTTCTTCTTCAATGCTTTCATGTTTAGTTGACAAAATAAAGTATCCACCGGGCCTTAAAATCCGATTCATCTCTAGAAGGAGCTTACCCCCTGAAAGCAAAAAATAACAAGAAAGCTCAGCTAGTAATTTGATAAAAGAAATGAAGCTTAATAAATAAAAAATGAAGAAAATTTAATTAATAAATAAAGGCAAAAAAAAAAAAAAAAGAGTCAAAAATTGGAAAGAAAGAGAAAAAGGTAATGAAAGACAAACCATTAGAATGCCAAGACAAGCCGCACCCGCCACAATGAATAGCATCAAATGCAGTACTAGGAAAAGGAAGCCTTCTAGTTCCTAAAGGGCTAACTATAGCAGGAAAACCACGCTCAAGGGCAACCTGGGCTACGTCCACTAGGTCATCCTTCAAGCCTAGTGACAATGCTAGTACCTCCTTATCAAGAAGAGAAGCTGAAAAGCTTGAATCCGTACATCCGATGTCCAGTACCAGACGGATATTCTTTCCCCATTCAATGTCTGGCACCATCTATCATATGCCAATCAAATTTCAAAGGCTAAATACACTAAGGATGAAACTATGGTTCTAACATTTACTCATAAAGTGCAGAGAGCAAGGGATATAAGAAATAATAATGACTTGCAGATTCCACGCAGCTGAGCAGACAGAAACTTAATGCCATATATAAGTGGATTAGTGTTTCAAAGTATCTTAATTTGTCCATTGCAATTAGTGAGTACTGGAGTTTTTATCAAGGAAACATCATTAGCACAATGCTATATATTTGTGTGGCCTCATCATAAACTCATAATCATATATCATGTTAAACATGAATCTTGGTAGGGAAATTATAATATTCTTTACATTCTAAATACTAGGTGCATACAATTTGTTTGTGCATTGCATTGTCATTGTCATATAAAATAAGATGGTGGGCAGCGGTGGTTGGGGTGCTGGAGGTGGGCATGGGCATGGTCCGTAGACATCACAGAGAGGCGAGAGCTGCAATGGTAAAAGCAAAAATCGTGGGGTATCCTGTATTGCAATAGCGGTAGCAGTAGTGGGTGGTCGGGGTTATATCTATTTCTTATCTTTTATATATCAGCAAAATCACTAATATTCTCAAGAATTAATTCAAAAAAATCAAGACCTTTGGAACGGGAAAAACTCACCTCTTCAATGGACTCAAGGTAGTGAAGAACTCCACCCTTGAACTCAGATTGGTTTTGAGGAAAAGTAAGATACTCTCCAGACTTCACCACCCAACTGTGTTTCTTAACAAATGCTGCAAGTTTTGGATGGGCCACATTCTTGTGCAGTATCTCACTAAGAGAGAACATTACCATGAGGAAGCATCAGGCAAACTTACCTCTCTATATAACTAAATACACAAACTATATCATACTAAACGCCTGAATATACCTTCAATTTGCTCTCAGGCCAACGCACTGGCATCCCATAACCATCATGAGGAAGCGGAACAAGACACATCAGAGATGTTCTTGGGCAACTCCTCTCTGTATGCCGATAGCTCTGCAGCTTTGCCGTGCCACTTTCAATATCAATACAAGGCATATAATTATGCTTGCTCCTTGTACTACACAATTTCCAAATATAATGTGCTTTTGGATCAAACAATGGACCTTTTATCTTTCTCTTCCTTCCCTTATTCCTTGATTCACCAACCCCATCTTCCAACTTCTCCTCAGATTCCTGATCCACTGACTCGGCCAAATCACTGTCTCCTTCTTTGTCCCCATTATCTTCACCATCAATGTCTATCCCATCCTCACCATCCAAGACGTCCTCTTCTCCTTGTTCTTCTCTTTCTTTCTGTGAATCTTCAGCCTCAGATTGCTTTGGCTCATCATTCTTTTTAGCAACTCCCTGAGGTAACTTTTTACCTTTCTCTCTCTTCTCCTTTGCTACTTCTTTCTCATCCTTCTTCCCAGACTTATGCTCCTCCTTAACAACCAAAGCCACAGACCCATTAACCCTTTTATCATCTTTCCGATCCAAATCAGATTCAACCTTCACCTTCTTATCTTCTTTACTAGATTCATGATTTTCCACTTGTTTCTTCTTAGATTGAGTCCCTGAATTACTTGGCTTAGTGTTGGTCGATACAGGTTCAGCTATGTCATCAAAACTTTCCCTTTGAGAGACCACAGAGGAGGAAGTAGAAGAAAACATAGACCACACAAAGATGAAACACAGGCCCAATACAGCCACTGCTGTCATCTTCAAACAGAACCCATGTGGGCGTTTTGCTTGGCGACCAAACCGAGCTATTGCCATCTCTCTCTCTCTCTCTCTCCCTCTCTCTCTCTCTCTAACCCCTTAGTATGTAAATCAAACAAGGAAATCTATACCATACCCAAAGTATTCAAATCAGACCCAAAATGAAAATAAGATTCAATGATCTCGATTCTTAAAGTAAGATAAAAGGCAAAGAATTTAAGAATCATAAATAGGAAGACAAGTTCAACTTGGGTTTTCAACTAAGGCAAGAAAAACTGAGTGCACAAATGGGAAAGTCATGAATCAAAGAAGAGACTTTAAAATATAAAAGATCTTAGAAAAAAATAGTAGAATAGAATTTAGAAGTACCCCAGATAAGAAAAATTGCAATAGACAACGAGGTTTCAGCTCAAATTTACATTTGAAGTAATGTCACCTATCGAGTACCACCTTGAAAGTTTGGAGAAATTTCTTTTTCAGAACAGGAAAGTGACAAAAGGAATAGCAATATGTGAGCAGTGAGTGAGTGAGTGCAGTGTGTGTTGTATTCACAATACAATAATAAAAATCTAAATAAATAAAACAAAAATGGTTTTTTTTTTTTTTAAGTATATTGCAAAAGCTGAGGAACTGTTGGGATTACATTGTCCCTTGGAAGAACCTTTTTTGTCACCTCGGAGAATCGGGACATGTGGGTAGACAGCGCTATTAGCGGAAAGGGCCAACGGCAAATGACCCGCGTTTGAAGCTTAAGAGGTACTATGAGTCAATGATGTGCGACTCTGATGTGTTTTATGTTGAATTTGTTAGTAAAAATGAGTATTATAATTTATATCTGGGTGATACCCTAATTATAATTAGTCTATTAATTTTTCCTCTATAGGTGGACTAAAATTAAACCGTTAGGATTCCATCTAAAATAGGTTCTAATGATTTCATTTTAGTTATCGTTTGGATAGCGTTTACAAAGTCACATCTTACGTATGGCATTTGTTTGTCCGTGGGACCCACGCTACAATAGCCAAAAATCACGCCCAAAGGTTGAAAATTGCATTGTCAGTGGGTCCCGTGCACTGTTCACAAGACCCACAAACCTTTTTTTTAAGCAAAATTTTCATTAAAAATGAGTCCCACGGTACTATTCACACATTTAAAAATTATTTTACTACAGTATTTTCAATTTTCAGCAAATAAATGATATCCAAACACACGCTTAATCCAAACTTTAAGAAAGCAAAATTCAACCACTAAAGGTTGTTCGTGTGACTAAGAGAGTAGGTCAAACCTCAATGGAGTAATTTGTTTGTCCAAAAAATTGAAACTCTATCAATTTCAACAGAAGTTTCAGCCTTTGTATCAAGGTGTGCAACATAATCTCCGAGATCTAAAGTGAAGCGTGTTGTTTGTGAAGGGGTTCATATAGAAGAAGTCCAAAGGTTTTGGAGTTGCTATGGTGATATCAATGAGTTGTCTACTAAGTCAATAGAATCTCCAACCCTGCCCCCCCTCTCCTCTCTCTCTCTCTCTCTCCCCCCCTTCTCACTTTCTTTCCTCTTTACATTGCAGAGTCCAATTAGTATCCGTGTTAACACAATCAAGAATCAGTATACTTCGCACCAAAAATGAAGAACCAGTATATGTTTTTTTGGGGGGATTACAAAAGGGAGCCGAAAAGCTTTCACCTTGTTCTCTTGTAAAAGAGGACCAAACATTTTCTAGTAGAATTTGTGGCCATACTGTCACAAGTCGCACAGATAGAGATTTTAAGGTCGCCACAAGGTTTTTTGCGCACATAAGATGCCCTCCTTGTCCTGAGCATAAGTCATTCGGATCTCCCAGTGCAAACTTCTTAATATTCCCTCCAATGGGTCCAATATCTCGACCTTATCACGTATAATAGTCCAACCTCCAGGCCGCAGAATACGATCCATCTCAACAACAATGGATACAGGTTTATTACACCTGAAAAATAGCATGTAAGTGGGAAGACAAACATCACCAGTAAAGAAAGTACGTCTGAAAGTTCAAACACTAGCTTGGATAATTACAGAATGGACTACTGGGCGGTGGTTTAAAGAACACCTATAATAACAGCAAAAGCAGCCAAAAGTAAAGGGGCATAATGGCATCATGACATCCAAAGACCTACAAGACTATCAAGCAATAGGAAAACATACTTGAAAGTGAAATAAAAGCTATTATTTGCAAGATGATGAATACGGGTCCGTTTGGATACCGCTTATTTTGCTGAAAACTAAAAACTTTTAGCAAAATAATTTTTAAATGTATGAATAGTGCTGTGAGACCCATTTTTAATGAAAGTTTTGTTGAAAAAAGAGGTTTGTGGGTCTCGTGAACAGCGCACAGGACCCACTAAACAATGTATAAACACCAAACGGGGACCAAAAACGCAATCCAAGAGGGTACTATAACTCTATAAGACATCTGAATCCATTAGACCAACAATGATATTACACTAAAGTTTTTAACAATACAAAATATTTCTTGAAATTCAAATGTTAAATTAATATATTTTATTACACAACATTGGAAATCATTAATGACAATTTTATCAGAGAACGTTTTTTTTTTTTTTTTTTTAGGTAATAGATATTTTCATTAAAAAAAGCGATGTCTAAGCAAAAAGAAAATGCATACATTTTGTACATCTTCTGACCCTTTAACACTAGAAACTTATACAAACAAGCAGTACAAAAAATCAAAGGGAAATTAATTATTCAATTCTTCTGGTTGCATACCCTCCATAGATGGCTTTCATGTCCATCACATTCCGTATATTTGACCAGTCAATACCAACTCCAGTGAGATAAGACTTGTCAACAATAGCTTTCCAGTGTTTCGTGTCTTCAATCACTCTTTCTTTGTCATTCAACCAGTCAGGATAAGTGTCAAGCCTCTTAGGCCATTCCTCAGGCCACTCTGTCCCATGTTGTTCAATTGCAGATGGAATGGTGTGCAAGCAAGTCTTTATAGGAACATGCCTGTTCAAAGAAAATATTGCAGTTACCAAGTAAATGGGTATAAAACTGATAAAGAAAACATGTAAAGAAAAAAAAAAAATTTAAAAAGAGGGGAAAAAAAAAAGGACAGTTTCTCAAAGCTAGTAAACATATAATGATAAGGTGTATCCATCATTTTTCAGTCAGAATGTTGATTCTACCTTTTTTTCCTAAAATGGAATTGTAGGTATCCCACACTGATAATGGCTATCACTTGTTTCAAATCTATATTTCAAAATAACAATACAAAACAGGACAATAAATTTAGTAAAGCAAGCTCATCTTGGCATACCAGGCTGCATCTGGATTTTCATTTTCCTTGCATAGCGGTGGATTTTTCTTCCTTCTCAATTCATATATACCATTTGATTCAGGCTTCTGATATATTTTGACACCAACTTCACTGACTTCTTCAGTTTTATGAGCCAGAATATTCCAACAGATAGATGCTGTTAATCTGGACATGGCTGGAATGAGAAGACTGTTTAGTAAATATAATACTTTTTTTATATAGGTATAAATATAATACTTCAATAGATTATGCAGAAACCAAATAAATATAACCAGTTCTTGCACGTGTGGCAAGAAGAAACAAAATAGCAGATTGGTAGGCATTGATTTAGAATAGGAATATAGGATCCATAAACTGACCCCAGAACAGCAGGATAAGACTTCCCAAGTTCCAAGAAGTTCACCACCCTTTATCCCACTTAACAAGTTAAAACCTAGTAGTGATCTACCATTATGTAATAACAAGTATATGCATCTGGCCACTTCTTTTTAAGTACAAAGCCTGTGAAGCATACCCCCTTGACTAGCAAAATTTTTTTTTTTTTTTTTTGATAAGTAACATAAAAACTTTATTGAAAGAACACAGCCCCGTACATAGGAAATGTATGAAAGAGGCAAAAACATCAAGAAACCAAAGTACAATGATCAAGCAACACAGGAAGGGAAATACAAGAAAAAGAAGGTAAAACCAAACACCATTCGAGAAGAGTAAAAAAGAAAAAAGACTTAAGAATGGACCGTTCGCGATCCTCAAAGCTTCTCGAATTCTGTTCCCGCCAGATAAGACTAACAAAATATGACTAGCATATAAAACCTATTGCAAAATAGTGGGTAAGGTGGTGGACCATATGCACCATTCTAGAAGGCATACTTAATTGCCACTGACAAGGGAGAAATGATTAAAATGTGGAAAAGTAGAGGTACGTGCAACCTTAGTTGGCTGCATCATTTAGAATGAGAGTAGTTCTAGGTTCAACTCAATACACATGGGATACTACGAATGGCTGGGTACTCAAACCCATTGCACACATGCATCAGTACGTCGGTTGCTTATAAATTCTAGTCATCCATCTAATCCTCTCAAATGGATGATAGCCTAAAGAATAAAATCAATTATAAAAGTGATATAAATGACACTAACATTTTTAGGAGAGATACACGTGTTAAGAAGAAACAAACAACATCATAGTGTCCAAGGAAACCACTCTTATATGCCAACCTTCTTCTTCTTCAATGCTTTCATGTTTAGTTGACAAAATAAAGTATCCACCGGGCCTTAAAATCCGATTCATCTCTAGAAGGAGCTTACCCCCTGAAAGCAAAAAAATAACAAGAAAGCTCAGCTAGTAATTTGATAAAAGAAATGAAGCTTAATAAATAAAAAATGAAGAAAATTTAATAAATAAATAAAGGCAAAAAAAAAAAAAAAAGAGACAAAAATTGGAAAGAAAGAGAAAAAGGTAATGAAAGACAAACCATTAGAATGCCAAGACAAGCCGCACCCGCCACAATGAATAGCATCAAACGCAGTACTAGGAAAAGGAAGCCTTCTAGTTCCTAAAGGGCTAACTATAGCAGGAAAACCACGCTCAAGGGCAACCTGGGCTACGTCCACTAGGTCATCCTTCAAGCCTAGTGACAATGCTAGTACCTCCTTATCAAGAAGAGAAGCTGAAAAGCTTGAATCCGTACATCCGATGTCCAGTACCAGACGGATATTCTTTCCCCATTCAATGTCTGGCACCATCTATCATATGCCAATCAAATTTCAAAGGCTAAATACACTAAGGATGAAACTATGGTTCTAACATTTACTCATAAAGTGCAGAGAGCAAGGGATATAAGAAATAATAATGACTTGCAGATTCCACGCAGCTGAGCAGAAAGAAACTTAATGCCATATATAAGTGGATTAGTGTTTCAAAGTATCTTAATTTGTCCATTGCAATTAGTGAGTACTGGAGTTTTTATCAAGGAAACATCATTAGCACAATGCTATATATTTGTGTGGACTCATCATAAACTCATAATCATATATCATGTTAAACATGAATCTTGGTAGGGAAATTATAATATTCTTTACATTCTAAATAACTAGGCGCATACAATTTGTTTGTGCATTGCATTGTCATTGTCATATAAAACAAGATGGTGGGCAGCGGTGGTTGGGGTGCTGGAGGTGGGCATGGGCATGGTCCGTAGACATCACAGAGAGGCGAGAGCTGCAATGGTAAAAGCAAAAATCGTGGGGTATCCTGTATTGCAATAGCGGTAGCAGTAGTGGGTGGTCGGGGTTATATCTATTTCTTATCTTTTATATATCAGCAAAATCACTAATATTCTCAACAATTAATTCAAAAAAATCAAGACCTTTGGAACGGGAAAAACTCACCTCTTCAATGGACTCAAGGTAGTGAAGAACTCCACCCTTGAACTCAGATTGGTTTTGAGGAAAAGTAAGATAATCTCCAGACTCCACCACCCAACTGTGTTTCTTAACAAATGCTGCAAGTTTGGGATGGGCCACATTCTTGTGCAGTATCTACACTAAGAGAAGAACATTACCATGAGGAAGCATCAGGCAAACTTACCTCTCTATATAACTAAATACACAAACTATATCATACTAAACGCCTGAATATACCTTCAATTTGCTCTCAGGCCAACGCACTGGCATCCCATAACCATCATGAGGAAGCGGAACAAGACACATCAAAGATGTTCTTGGGCAACTCCTCTCTGTATGCCGATAGCTCTGCAGCTTTGCCGTGCCACTTTCAATATCAATACAAGGCATATAATTATGCTTGCTCCTTGTACTACACAATTTCCAAATATAATGTGCTTTTGGATCAAACAATGGACCTTTTATCTTTCTCTTCCTTCCCCTATTCCTTGATTCACCAACCCCATCTTCCAACTTCTCCTCAGATTCCTGATCCACTGACTCGGCCAAATCACTGTCTCCTTCTTTGTCCCCATTATCTTCACCATCAATGTCTATCCCATCCTCACCATCCAAGACGTCCTCTTCTCCTTGTTCTTCTCTTTCTTTCTGTGAATCTTCAGCCTCAGATTGCTTTGGCTCATCATTCTTTTTAGCAACTCCCTGAGGTAACTTTTTACCTTTCTCTCTCTTCTCCTTTGCTACTTCTTTCTCATCCTTCTTCCCAGACTTATGCTCCTCCTCAACAACCAAAGCCACAGACCCATTAACCCTTTTATCATCTTTCCGATCCAAATCAGATTCAACCTTCACCTTCTTATCTTCTTTACTAGATTCATGATTTTCCACTTGTTTCTTCTTAGATTGAGTCCCTGAATTACTTGGCTTAGTGTTGGTCGATACAGGTTCAGCTATTTCATCAAAACTTTCCCTTTGAGAGACCACAGAGGAGGAAGTAGAAGAAAACATAGACCACACAAAGATGAAACACAGACCCAATACAGCCACTGCTGTCATCTTCAAACAGAACCCATGTGGGCGTTTTGCTTGGCGACCAAACCGAGCTATTGCCATCTCTCTCTCTCTCTCTCTCTCTCTCTCTCTAACCCCTTAGTATGTAAATCAAACAAGGAAATCTATACCATACCCAAAAGTATTCAAATCAGACCCAAAATGAAAATAAGATTCAATGATCTCGATTCTTAAAGTAAGATAAAAGGCAAAGAATTTAAGAATCATAAATAGGAAGACAAAGTTCAACTTGGGTTTTCAACTAAGGCAAGAAAAACTGAGTGCACAAATGGGAAAGTCATGAATCAAAGAAGAGACTTTAAAATATAAAAGATCTTAGAAAAAAATAGTGGAATAGAATTTAGAAGTACCCCAGATAAGAAAAATTGCAATAGACAATGAGGTTTCAGCTAAAATTTACATTTGAAGTAATGTCACCTATCGAGTACCACCTTGAAAGTTTGGAGAAATTTCTTTTTCAGAACAGGAAAGTGACAAAAGGAATGGCAATATGTGAGCAGTGACTGAGTGAGTGCAGTGTGTGTTGTATTCACAATACAATAATAAAAATCTAAATAAATAAAACAAAAATAGTTTTTTTTTTTTTTTAAGTATATTGCAAAAGCTGAGGAACTGTTGGGATTACATTGTCCCTTGGAAGAACCTTTTTTGTCACCTCGGAGAATCGGGACATGTGGGTAGACAGCGCTATTAGCGGAAAGGGCCAACGGCAAATGACCCGCGTTTGAAGCTTAAGAGGTACTATGAGTCAATGATGTGCGACTCTGATGTGTTTTATGTTGAATTTGTTAGTAAAAATGAGTATTATAATTTATATCTGGGTGATACACCTAATCACAATTAGTCTATTAATTTTTCCTCTATAGGTGGACTAAAATTAAACCGTTAGGATTCCATCTAAAATAAGTTCTAATGATTTCATTTTAGTTATCGTTTGGATAGCGTTTACAAAGTCACATCTTACGTATGACATTTGTTTGTCCGTGGGACCCACGCTACAATAGCCAAAAATCACGCCCAAAGATTGAAAATTGCATCTGTCAGTGGGTCCCGTGCACTGTTCACAAGACCCACAAACCTTTTTTTTAAGCAAAATTTTCATTAAAAATGAGTCCAACGGTACTATTCACACATTTAAAAATTATTTTACTACAGTATTTTCAATTTTCAGCAAATAAATGATATCCAAACACACCCTTAATCCAAACTTTAAGAAAGCAAAATTCAACCACTAAAGGTTGTTCGTGTGACTAAGAGAGTAGGTCAAACCTCAATGGAGTAATTTGTTTGTCCAAAAAATTGAAACTCTATCAATTTCAACAGAAGTTTCAGCCTTTGTATCAAGGTGTGCAACATAATCTCCGAGATCTAAAGTGAAGCAAGTGTGTTGTTTGTGAAGGGGTTCATATAGAAGAAGTCCAAAAGTTTTGGAGTTGCTATGGTGATATCAATGAGTTGTCTACTAAGTCAATAGAATCTAAACCCAAAGGTTTTATTATTAGTTTGTAAACTCTTTCGTTTATGTGAATTGTTTTGTTAGGGTACATTATGCTCAGAGCGGTTTTTTTTTTTTTTTTCCTTCATTGTAAAGAAAATTTCCATTCTTTTATGACTTCATTACCAGATTGCTTTGTTACTTTACCAATATATTGTGCTTGATTTGGTAGTTGGGAGTAAACTGCTAAACGTGATTAAATTTACATAAGTTTCTAAAAAAAGATTAAATTTACATAAAACTTGTTGAATTCTTATAAGTTAAGTAGCATTGGGCTCAAAATAGAAATTCCAGTATATTTTTCCCAAATATAAATAAAAGGCAAAAACTATAAGGAAAGAGTAGAGAACTTAATCGAGGGTGTATACGAATTTGGGTTCATTAGAATAGAAAAGTGACTTTTTAAGTACTCCTTCCATCTCTGTTGATCCCCTACTCTTTATATAGTCATTCACACAAAGCTCCATTTGTCTTTGAACTTTTGTTTGTTATAACTGATACCTTATTCTTGACAGTTAAAATCATATTTTGTTTCCTCTCTTTTCTCGTGTGAATGGCTGCGTTAAATGGAACTGATTTACAGTTTGATAAATTTAGCTTATGTCTTCAGTAATTCAGTTTGATTTTAAATACAAAAAGCCACCATCAACTTAAACAGAACATCTAACTGACGAGCATCTCTTTCTATATAATTACATTACATAATTCCAGGCAGTCTAACTAAAAAAATTCAAGTTGGGTAAGCCACTGTTCCTGCCAAGTAACAAATTCCCAACTTGTGTTTTCTAAGTAAATCTATGTTCCCATTACGAACCAATCCTCAATGAGTCCACTTAAGAAACTTGGTTTGTTGTGGTTGGTGGGGAGTTTGGGATTGGAGTGCTGGTGGGGGAGGGCTGTGGCGAATTCAACTCAGGAGCTTTTTCTTGAGATGCATGCATGTTGACCTTTATCCTGCATTCACAAGCAATAATGCCATTTATGAGGTTCATAAACAATTTCTTATTTGGTTCAAGCACTAAATACATCATGGCAAATCAAGGAACAAATGTGTTCTTCAATTTGCTGAGAAGCAACGGACTAGGCAGTCCCCTGTCCTGCCAGCTTAGCAAAAGAACCCTTGTCAAGACACTTGTGATTATTGAAAAGTGAAACAAACTGAACAATACCGATGTTCACCCTTTCATCATTTTTGGTGGAAAGATAAGTTGCAGGCTTCACATATATATGCAGGCAATAGAACCAAATAATGCAACAAAATGGTTATATTTTACCTGTTATGGATGTTGACATATTCATCGGTTTCATCCAATATTTCCTCCTGACACAGGCAAACATTTAAATTGAGATCACCATATAAAACAAAATTCAAATAGAAAACCCCACACTTTAAGAGGGGTTGTTCTACAGAAGCAGATCAGTTACTTATACCCAATATTTCTTTAATTAACTAAAAGCATCCTTGAGAATTGGGCTCAACCATGTATCCCTTCTAACCTTTTTAGAAAAGTAAATTGAAGAGAATTGGTCCATCAACAATCCCTATAAAATATGGGCATGCATTTCATTTACAATAACCATCATAGTCATCATCATCCTTGTCATGGGAAAGCTGTCTAAAACAACACATAAGCAGGACCAGAGGATGGTTGGTCCCAAGCCCACTGATCTGTTCCTTAAGTTTATATGGTCATGATTTTGTACTGAAGAAAACATTTTTTCTTTTAATAAGAAAACATTACCTGAAGAAGTTCTTCAATGACATCCTCCATGGTAATTACACCAACGACCTCTTCATTGGACGGGAGCTCTGGAATTGGAAGATTTTCAATGTCCAGAATGCAATACGAACAACCTCTATGTCGCTTTTTATAGGCAGTAGCTTTTGATTCTGCCCCCAAATCTTGGGTAGCAGAAGTGGGACTAACATCAAGATTTTCTGGTTTTACATAAAGCAGATTAATCATAAATTGTTCAAAAGAAACAGATGGAGAAAATTAAGGCACGAGGTGTGACAAATATATAAGGCCATTTCAATCACAATATATTTTTTACAAATGATAAAAGCACCATGAGTTGTGGCATAATCAGTCATAATCAAATCATCAACTGGGGCATATTAATTAACCACATGGAGAAAATGACACAAACATGAGTTGTGGAATGGAAATATTAGTATTTAAAATAAATAAATAAATAAATAAATAAAGCAGAGACACCTGCTGCAATTCCAGGATTCATATATTTCAGGAACCAATAAGGTATTGGAATTGTAAATAAGGTGGAGACATCACTAATCAGGAAAAAAAGGGGTACAAAATTGGGACATGAGAAATCAGGAACAATTTAAGGGAAGAAAAAGTTCATTAATCATAAAATCACATGGAAAGATGGGACACCTACACCCATTAAGAAATACAGCCGTTACACCACTATCAGTAGGATAATATGGTAAATTAAATTATCAAACATTTGATTTATGGTTCAAAAAGACCTGAAACGCAAGAAAGTTGCTGTTACAAAAATAGGATAAAATATGTACGGCATCCTTCTATTCCTGCTTCCTAAATCCTCACCTTGATCTGGTGATGCCTTAGAACTGCCTCTGTGCTTTCTACAGCTATCCTTAAACTCAAGTTGTTCACTCTCTTTACCTTTCTTTGATGTATCTTTTTTCTCATTTAGATCCTTATACACAACAGCAATGTGGCTGTGACCCTTCTGAAATTCATTTAGAATATCGTACAGAGGCATGTCTTCTGATACCCTGAAGGATGGGTCAGAAAGTAAGACAAGAATATCAGGAATGTATATATAAAGCCAATTCAACAATTGCAAGGAAGCCACCTATGCAAATTACACTTTAGGGTATCATTACCACAGGAAAACATGTCCTCTCCCATCTATACATAAATTTAAAATTGATGTATTATCCTACCGAGGAATTTTCCGGATTATCATTTTTCTCAAGGAAACTGTAACTTTTGGATCAACTGTCAAGAGATTTTTAACCTGCACATGTTAGAAATGGAATTAAGTTCAAGTGGATACAATCAAGAATTAAAGGCATCAGATAAGAATTACTACAGTTCACTAATATCCTTGTGTACTGAGATCCAGGATTATTGCTCCAAGATGTGGAAAACTTTAGTTGCTTATCAAACAAACAAACAAAAAAAAAAAAAAAAAAGGATGCAAAACAGTAAGATTGTTGATCCAAGAATTTTCATCTTGCTTGAAAGGCACTATGTTTGCATCAATGATATGTATGACGGAGCGCTAGTGTGAGAACAAATGGAGGAATTACAAGTGAGTTTCCTATCACTATAGGTTTGCATCAAGGATCCACATTAAGCTCATATATCTTTCACTAGTAATGGATGAGCTCACTAAATCAATTCAACAGGAAGTCCCTTGGTGTAACTTTTTTGCAGATAATACAATTTTAGTGGATGAATCTAGAAGTGGAATTAATGCCAAGTTAGAAATTTGGCATGACACTCCAGAATCTAAAGGCTCTCGATTGAGCAGGACTAAAACAGAATACATGAAATGTAAGTTTAGCAAAAGTAGAAACAGAGGATAAGGGGCAATAAGAATAGATGGTCAGGAGATACTAAGGAGCAAGAGCAAGAGCTTTTGATATCTTGGAATAATAATTCGTAAAAAGATGGAGAGAGTGAAGAGGATGTGAATCATAGGATAATAGCAAGGTGGACTAAGTGGAGAAGTGCATCTGGAGTATTGTGTGATCATAAAATGTTTTTTGATATCTTGGATTAATAATTCATAAAGATGAAGAGAATGAAGAGGATGTGAATCATAGGATAATAGCAAGGTGGATGGAGTGAAGAAGTGCATCAGAAGTATTGCAGGAGTATTGTGTGATCATAAAATACCTTTTAAGTTTAAGTGAAATTTTACAAAACTGCTATACGACTAGCTATGCTCTATG
The DNA here is from genome assembly GCF_002906115.3 of Quercus suber. Classification (NCBI taxonomy): domain Eukaryota; kingdom Viridiplantae; phylum Streptophyta; class Magnoliopsida; order Fagales; family Fagaceae; genus Quercus; species Quercus suber. The sequence goes on along the minus strand of NW_027069591.1, from coordinate 1,252,092 downwards.
GTAGCTAGTCTATGGTACCAAATGTAGGGTTGTTAAGAAGCAACATATCCATAAAATGAGTGTAGCTAAAATGAAAATTTTAAGATGGATAAATGGAACACACAAAAATATAGGATTCAAAATGAGGAAATCTACTTAATGATAGGGGTTAAACTCTATTGATGAAAAGATGAGAGAAAGTCGCTTGAGATGGTTTGGTCATGTTTAAAGGAGGGCAATTAATGCACCATTAAAAAAGAATGAGTTTATCCAAGTTGAGAGAACGGAAAATGGTAGAGGTGGGCCAAAAAGAACATTAGTAGAAATAATAAAAAAAAGGACATGTCAAATAGGGAAGTAACAGAGAGTATGACTTCAGATAGAATAGAATAGAGAAAAATAATACATGTGGCAGACCTTAACTAATTTGTTGAGTATCCATAGCTGACCCCAAAAATTTGGGACTAAGGCTATGTTGAGAATACTGTGAACATAGAGATCAAATAACCTTCTATTATTCTAACTTCTAACTAAGCCATCTGGGTAAGATCTAAATGAGTGCCCCCATCACACCACATTTCAAGGTAAGTGGAATACCCCTGTGCCACAATGCCTGCATTCTAGGTAAAATGGCGTCAAAGACTAAAATTCATATGATTAACATCTGAGCAACATAAAGTGAGGCATGCACCTTATTTGTCAAATAACTAATTACTTTAGGAAACAATAATTTCAAATAAGTAAAGCTGTGTTAGTATTACAGATATTTCATATAACATACATACAGTTGAGAGATATAATAGTTAATATAAGATACCATAATACAACAACTCAATTGAACTTAACATTACTTAATCCCAGTCTGGATTCTGGTATGCAGATACCACCACATCCCCCCACCTACCATGCACATTTTACTCAGATACAGAAAGAACCATTAAGGCTGCTGAAATTGGCAGCAACTTTCTCTTTGCTTTTCAAAAATTTTCATTACTCAACAGTTTTAACTATGTATGTCCAACAAAACAGGACACAAAATCAATGGTGGATTATCAGGCTACCATCTCATTGAATTTACCCATTAACTAGCTCTCATTAAAATATAAATAGAAGAAAAAAGCTTCTATGAATAGTTTTCACCATCTGCTGGGAGATACGATCATCTGAGCATGGTACAAACTGATAAAATATGTGTGTGTGTGTGTGTGTGTGTGTGTGTGGAATCATTGATATCAATAATCCAGAAAAAGTATCACAATAACAGAAAGAAATGAATTACCAGGACAAGTCCAATTATGTTTGTTGGTTTTCCAGCATAAACCGGAACTCTACTATGACCCCTTGTCATTATGTCATTCAAAGTCTCCCTGCATAATGGAGATAGACGTTGGGGGTTAAAGCACACGAAGTGCACAAAACATGATGGAGAGAACAAAACAAGAATCCAGAACCCACAAATTAAGATTTGCATCCAGATCAAGGGAAAATGCATTCGTTATGGGAGTCATGGCATCTCTTGCAGTCTTTTCAGTCAATTCAAGTGCCCCAGTGATAATTGTAGTCTCATCATGTGTTAAATCCCCGCCTTTCCCAGCCTAAACAACAAAACATATGTGTACCATTTTACATCAGAGAACCAGGGGGAATGGGAGCTAGTCCAGAGCATCAAAACATATGCCATTAGGATGATATTTCTCTGGCCATAAACATCTTTCATAAAATTCCAATGAGAAGGTTTCTGCATGCCTAATGCAGAATATCTTTAAGGCTTAAATTGCAGAGACTCTAAAGTTCAAAATAATACCTCATTGCCATGAAAATTCACAAAAGTTTTCAGCTCTGCTCTCCGTAGCAGGACAGCATGTCCCTTACCCAACATCCAATCCAACATCTGGACTTAATATAATAGTGTTAATTGAAAAGAAAACAAATAATATAAAGTTATTATTTTCTTCACAACTAAATCAAATATCCAACCCAACTTGCACAAAACACAGTTTATAAACATATAACTTTCATATGATCATCTACATTCATTCTACCTTACTAATTGGATAAGAAATAGGCAAGAACAGCCAAAGAAGAACACGGACGAGTGGGGCCATTGTTGCTCCGACTGTCAAGCCATAGCGAGTACATACTGCTTGTGGAATTATCTGTAATGAAACATACAAGCAAATAAATCCAGAATCATTTGTGCAAGTAGACTACATTACAGAACCAAAGTGATGCAATTCCTATTTCAAATTTTACTAATCAGTCTTAAAAACTGACATGTTAGCAATTTAAAAACACAAAAAAAAAAAAAAATGTAATTAAGAAATTTATTTATTTATTAGATTGTTGATAAGGCCCCAATTACATACATTGTCACATTAGTTTGTGAGCTTTTTGTAGTAAAATTGGTAGTAGCTTTAGAATTTTCTTATAGAACAATTTACTCCCATACTGGTAATAAACTACCTCACCAAACGCAAGGATGAGAGTCACTGATATCAGAATCGCTGCCCATGGAGGCACAAGCTTGTCCAAGAATATGGGAAGAGCCTGCAGAGGAGAGAAAAGATAATATGAAAAGAACATTTATTTTTTTTTTACCATATATTTATCAGCTACCTCCAGAACCACAAAGTTACCTCCATTGCTAATGCGTTTCCAATCAATAGTGTACATAGTAAAAGATGCTGATTCTTTACCACTGGAAATATCTTAGCTGAAAGCAAAAAATTAAAACACATCACTTACAACTTAGCTTCCTTCAGCACAATCCATGTGAAACTTGAACTCGGTGAGTCAGCTCAGCCACCAAATGAAAAAATAAAGAAAAAGATATGCAAGCTGAAATCTTATTCCGGGAAGGCAGTTCCTGATAAATTACTGATTGTTTTAAAAGTTTAAACTGTTAAAAAATAGTGAATTTAAGCACTTCACAAATGTTCTAACATGTGTGGGTGCAAACTCCCCTTAATAAGTAAGACCTAACACGTGGGAATCTTAATTTTTACCACTATAGGTTACCAATTGTCTCAAAAATTTGAGCTCGAAATGGTGAATATAATCACTTAACCAAATATTCTAACATTTCCAACAGAAAATCTAGTTGTCCAAAACATGAATTACATAATTCATAACATAAACAACAAGTTCTCCCATTGATCCCATAACGACACTACTAAAACATCCACAAATAATAATCTCAATTCTTAAAAGGAGTTAAAATTTCCAAAGCCTTAGGAAGCAAATAGCGTAAAATTATCCGCACCAACAATCCATTATATCATCAATTAACACAGGAACCAACCGGGTCTTCGGATTAATACAAATTAAGGGCAAAAGTACATTTCTTTATCACTAACTTTAACTATATGCCCCTATTGGGTTTTTCATTTTCAGCTCAAAAAAGTGATCCACCTAAAAAAATATTAAAAAAAAAAAAAAAAGAGTGAGAGACAGAAAAACAGTACCGGCGTGTAAACGATCCTGAGGACGACCTGACTTGATGAGAACCTCAAGGTCGACGAGGCCCAAAGACATGAGACCCAGGGTGAGACCAGCCATGAGCCCAGCAAAGGCCACCAGTCCTACTATCACCAACACATACAACCAGAACTCACTCCCACAACACGCCAAGTTTCCCATCTCTCTCTCTCTTTCTCACTGTTTGTTTTATCTCTCAGTTTGAAGAAGATCTGCAACCGTGCAGGTTCGTATAAGTCACTTTTTTTGTGTTTTGTGTTTCACTTTTTCACACTTTCCAATTTATTTGGTTTGATCATCCTAAAATTGGACAGATTGATCGTGTGTCCAATTGTTTGTCAGTATACTTTTCTTGCGTGTAATACGCTGACACTGAGTTTTAACATTTATACTCCCTATTTTTGTGTCTCCAATCATAAGCCTACAAGAAGAGTCTTCTGGACCCACTTGAAGTCATCGAATTTGCTTTGGTTTGAACATCAATATCAGCCGTCGGATGGGAATATCTTTAGAATCTTGAATTTTATGCCTTGTGTACAGTGGGCCCCAAAATAGACTCAATATTACAGCTAATTAATAAAAATGGTGACACGTGTCTAAAACTGAACATATGTTATCATCTCAACAGTTCAGTGCATTTAATGCATTGAATCTAATCTAGCTGGATACCTACGTTTAAATGCTAATAATAGCATATTCATCCGTTTTGGCGACGGTGGATTAATCAAGTGTTTAAGAAACAAAAACGGATATATGGGAGATATAAATGCAATCAAATCTAAATAGTAGTAAATATATGTTGAATTAAGATCTTAAATTCTTCCTATCCAAAAAAAAGAAAAAAAAAAAAGATCTTAAATTCTTTATTTAGAAAACAAATTCTTAAATTCTTAGCATAATGTTAGTTAACGTGGTTCTTAGATATAAAACTTAATATAATTTTAGTTAATATTGGTTTAAATACTTATTACATTTGCAAAAGTTAAACTATTTATTTAAGCATAAATTATTAATGTGGGGGGAAAAGCTCAACCATACGTAGTGGGCCTAAAACCCAATGTGAAGGTTATTATATATCTGAAAAGGCTAAAATTGTCGAGGGGTACTTCGCGTAAAAGAAGGATACATGGGGACGAAGAAACTGCATCCGAAGAGAGCATCAATGTTCCGAAGAAATCATTATCCTCAGATATAAAGATTTTGGGTCATATAAATATCTGAGGGGTTCGAATGAGTTTACTAGTGACTTCAGCAGTCTAGATAAGTTTTGGACATGCCTGGAGATAAGAGGAATTGAGAAATATCTAAAAAGAAAAGCTGTCACCACCGTATTAAATGCACTGCAGCAAATTTTCTGGCCGCATTTATGTGGAGAAGACTCCTGAACAGTATAACTTCAGCTACCGCCACTTACAAAAAGCTGAGGGAGATACATGACATGACATGCACTCAAGTAGGGAGCTAGATAAAGAACAAGTGGACAATGGGAATGATGGGGGAGCATGCTATATAAAGAAGAAGGGCTCTAATAGGAGGGGGGGGAAAAAAAGGAAAAAGAAGGAAAAAGAGAAAAGTGAGGTCTTACTGTAACCCTAAGAATTTTAATCTGTATTCAATTCACCATAAGTCTCTTCGGACTTGAACTTACTTGAAAAAATAAATAAATAAAATAAAATAAAAAATAAAAAGAAGGAAAAAGAGAAAAGTGAGGTCTTACTGTAACCCTAAGAATTGTAACATATATTCAATTCACCATAAGTCTCTTTGGACTTGAACTTACTTGATCTTTACGTGTATTTTCATGCTAGTTTATACTGGGACGTTGTGATCAACCATTATAAGCTCCACAGTCAACCTAGCTCTATCATCCACACTCTACAAATTTATTATTTTTGGGCTTGGGCCACAAATCCTAACCCTACAATTAATATTTTAAGAATTATCCTTAAAACCCTAGAAAATCTCAATCAATGCCAATGAGGTTTGCCATTGTCCAATTAGTGGAGTAATTATTTAGCTAAGTTTGAGTAGTTTATTTACTTTTACTTGATTGAAAGAAAAAAAAGTTGGAGTAAAAGTATAAATTTTAAAGAGTTAAACGTAAGCTAACTAATAATCTTTCCTTGTGAAAACAAAAACCAGCATCAATTAAACCAGTATCTTCAAATGAAAAAATAGTGGGTTAATCTCACATTAGAAAATGAGTGTAAGTTAAAGAGGTTTAAAGTATGTGTTGTATATTTAAGAATTAGGTCATTTTAGATATACACCACTATAAGTTTCTTTAAGACCTTCTTCCCTTTCCCCGTATGTGTGTTAAAATATTTCGTATTCTTAAAAAAAAAAAAAAATTAAACCAGTATCCTATAAATAAATAATATAAAAAATCAAACCAGTGTCAATTATCTATGAAGCCAATTACTGCCATGAATAAGTTTTTGTAAATCTTGATTATTGTTTTGATTTAGTAATCAATTGCAATTCAAATTGGGGGGGAGGGGCATAGAAGTTTCAAAGCTTTGAGTAATTGAAGGATTAAAAAAAAAAAAAAAAAAAACTCCTTACTCATTAACTTCCTAATTCTTAAGAAAACGGTCCCAAGCAGTACATGACCAAAGTTTAGAAAATCCATAAAACAACACAAAGGCCGAAATTATTTGAGTGCTATTTGAAGTGGAGACCATTGCCTCAAGGCGTCATTGGACAAAAAAAGAAAACATCCATATAGCATGTGAGGAATGAGGATTTACCATTTCCACAAAGCGGGACCAACAATTGATGTGCGTATAACACACAAGTAGAACAGCTAAATTCCATGAAAATTGTAACATTCCAAATATCACTTCCATTCCATTTCCACGCACAAGTTGAGAGCAAAATTCCATGTAACTTGTAACATTCCAAATATCCCCTCCATTCCATTTTCAATTTACTTCACATTTTGGTTTTAAGATAGCATTAAAGTAAAGAAATAATTATTTTTATTTCATATTAGAATACTATTTTTAATAACTCTTGTTCAAAGATAATATACAATTTTCAAGGAATAAAAAATTCCACTTTTAAAAAATAGGAATATACTTTACCTATCTCTAAAAAAAAAAGATATTTAAATTAGAACTAGAAATAATAAACTAAAAAAATTATTATTTCTCACTCCTAATGTTCACACTTAATACACACTACGCACTTAAGACACACTACCCACATTGTGCGGACATCAAGTGTTCACAGCTTCCACCTAATGCCCACAGATTTGTAGTGGTGTGTACCGAATGAGGAAATTGGGATGTGAGGTATTCGTGAGGACTAGGGGCTGGGGACGGGTGGAGGGGAAGAAAATTGAGAGCAATCAAAAACCCCTACTACTCGACAAAAATACCTATCCCCACTTGTGGCCGTGAATAATAAGCGTTTCTCCATTAGTGAGATATATAGATAAGCGGATTAAGACTCTAGAGGTTTTTTTTTTTTTAAAGATAATTGTATTATGAAAAATCTTAAAAGCCTAATCCTTCAAAATTAAATGAATGATTCACATTTTAGTATATCATTAATATTTAAGCAAGTATTGACAATCATTATTTTGATTTCCATTTATTTGTTGACAAAGTAACCCTTCCTTTAACCATGAATGGTTACAATTTAAATAAATAATTTTTTTTAAAAAAAAAAGATAAATTCCATTAACATACGTTGAGATTTAAACTAATGTCAATTAGGTCCAAAACTTTTCAAAACTAACCAATTTGATTCCTAAAGCCAACTTAGTCCTTAAGATAATTGAGAAAAATGACTAAGTAGCCTAACAGTGTTTATGGACTAAGTTAATTTTAGCATTTTAGAGACCAAATTGATTAGTTTTGAAAAATCTTGGATATGATTGATATTAGTCTAAATCTCAAGTATGCTGATGGAATTTACCACAAAAAAAAAGGACAAAATTACCTAAAAATCTCAAATTCACAAACGCACATTGCATATTTCTCATTTTTTTTTTTTTTTTTTTTTGGCTACGGATTGCGCACCTATCACATGCAACCAAAAAGCTACGGAGCACCTAGTGCTAGACAATATGAGTTGTGCTAGGACCACTAAATATTGTACAACTTTGTATCACAACTCGTCACGTGGCAAGTTGTGACTGGTGAAGAGTGTCTATGGGCCATGTGGGGACACACCTTCACCAATCACAACTCGCCACATGGTGAGTTGTGGCACAAAGTTGTGCCATTTTTTATAGTTCCAGCATTTTCCAAACAATATACATACGAGAGTGGAGGGGTAGTTATTTAAGTTGAGAGCCACTCACATTTGATAAAATGTCATGTTTGGTGGAGCCATTATAGGTACTTTTCGATGCTAGAGACGGAAAGGGAGGCATAATTAATTGTGGTAGTCGTGGACTACATTGTTACCTTCCTTTTCAATAAGGGCAAAGAAGCAGGATACGATAGACCTGTTTTTCTCAAGCGTTAATTTTGTGTGTGGCTCTGTTTTCTTATCTCTACTACCATTTTTCTCATTTAAGTCTATGACTTATAAAGCATGCATTATCTCCTTCACTACCTTTCTATCGATCCTATCAATCTCCAGGTAGTAGTGTAATTTGAAGGCATGTCAGATCAAGAAAATGCCTTACCTGAAGACCCAATGTGGTCCGAGCTAAAGCTTCCAGACTTGTTATCGACTGAAACTGTTCGTGAAGTCCATGCCACAATTGAACACAAATGGGATCCCCTCCAACGTTCAGCATGCCAAACAGCAGCAGGAAGAGCCCTGTGGAAGCATTTGATCCATGATCCACTAGCAGGCTTGCTTGCAGGCGAGTCATATCTTAAAAGCCTATATGAGAAGATAAAGAAAGACCGCATCAATAATGCACGAGAAGTTTCTGGGGTGATTCTTGCAGTTCGAACTCTTTGGTTTGATTCAAAACTTGAAGCTGCACTTAAATCCTTCAATAGCAAAGAAGCCCAAGTTGTTATCCTTGGTGCAGGTTAGTAATTGATCTACCACAGTTCTTGCATTTGATTGACCGGCATGTAATTGTTACAAGGTAATATATATAGACTAATACAGTTGAAACTAAAGAGAGCCTAAAATTGTCATATTTCTAAGTAAAATGTGAGTTTTTTTTTTTTAATGAATAATGGTTCAAATCATTTTAACAATTCATTATCCATACCCCCAGAAGAGTGATTATTTACACTGCCTTGTCCTATGTGTTGTACGCTCACCCTGCTAAGTCTAAAGCAAACCAGGTGATTGAAACCACACCCTTCCTGAAGATTTGTATTTCAAAATAAAAAAATAAAAAATAAAAGAAAATAAGAAAAAGAGGGGCTGGAGGAGCCGCTCTAGCAAACAGTTTGCATACCAAATCCAACTGCAGAACCACGATTTACAAATCTTTAATGATAATAAACACATGCATATGCACACCACAGTAAGCCTAAATATTCCAATTGATGCAACGTATGGACCATGGCTAATCTAGAAAGAAGATACTGTAAAGATTTACAGTACCAAACAACTAGCAAATGTCTTAGGTTACCACCTTGATAACTTGTATCCTAGGCAGTGCGGTATTTTAACAAAATAAAGGCTGGCATTCCGAATCCAAAAATTATAAGGATCGACTTAAACTCTTAACTTCAATGTTGGGCTGCATTCATTATTATGAAACAATGAAAATGATCTTTTTTTTGGGGGTCCTTTTTCTTCAGGAATGGATGCAAGGGCGTACCGTTTAAGCTGCTTGAAGGATAGTGATGTTTTTGAAGTTGATTTTGCCGAAGTCTTGCAAGTGAAAACAACTCTTCTACAGGCAGCAATGGATTCCACATATGAACGCCAGCATCTAACGATGAAAGCAAAATCCCTGCGCAGAGTGGCAGCTGACATCAGGGATGATGACTGGCTTGAAAAGCTTCAAATATCAGGGTTTGTACCGGAGAAGAACACAATATGGATTCTTGAAGGTATCCTATACTACCTGTCCCACCCCCATGCCATGCAGGTACTAAAGATCATAGCTGAGAAGTGTGTCCTTACCCCCACAGTCCTATTGGCAGATTTCATGAACCAACCATCAACCACGCTTTCAAGTTCAGTCTTCCACTTCTACAGTGATTGGCCAGATCATCTCCTGCCATCTATTGGGTTTTCTCACGTTGAGCTTTCACAAATTGGTGATCCAGATGCTCATTTTGGGCTAATGCACGATCCACTAAATCTGTTTAACAAGCTTCGCAGCTTGCCTAGATCCGTACAACTCAACCCAGATGATGGAACACCGTGCTGTCGCTTATATTTAGTGCAGGCTTCTGGTTCACCCAATCAAACCATTCTCTAGAGAGCCAAAAGATCAGTAATAATACAGACAGCTAGCATTTATAGCATAGATGTAGGCATCATTGTTTGTAGTATTGCTTAAACAGTACATATTGCATTTGAAAAATAATCGGATGAAAAAACATGATTGCCGTTTGATGTTGTTCTAGAAAATCACTAACTACAATTTCAAACATCAAGAGAAAAAATGTTCAAGCATAAAGATTCGTTTTTTCTAGTAACTATTAGAAAGATTCGTTTTTTCTAGAAAAAATCTCTAATAGTTCTGTTCATTTGCATATCAAATTCAAATTAATATGAAATTCAACTAGAACTACTTTTATTTAATGTTTTCATCTGGTTTAGCTGGAAAACTAAAGGAATGAACCCGGGGGGTGGGGGGGTGGTTGGGTTTGGTGTGTGGGCGGAGAGACAAGGGAATGCCCACATTGAAGCAGTTGATGAAGGTTTCTTCTTCACTAATTGCATTAAGAGGGGAACCAAAGCAGAATTTTTAGACAAGGTCCACCCAGAAAACGGTTTTCACTGCCCCATCGCCATTACAACCATTTGTAACCTTTCATACGCACCCAAAGCAGAGGTTATGGGGAACTCAAACTGTGTCCAAACACTATGGCCTATATGATTGACATAAGTACGCCAACATGCTTAGCACCATCCATCAATCACTCCAAAAAATAAGTCATTAGCCGAGATATTATTGTCAATGATCTATCAATGCACCTATAGGGCTTGGATTCTTGTCTTCCTGTCAAGGACTCAAAGGAATGACTGACCTGAAATGGAACTCCTCTAAAAGCTTATAGTTGCATGTCCTTGATCAAAATAGACAGGAAACCTAGCGTGAGCTTCTTTTGTTGACAAGAGGAGATGCAGTGCACGACTCTCAACCAGGCAGAAAAATACCTTAATTTTATAGTTTGCAAATCATGAGACAAGCTATACTTGAGCATTTAAAAGTGCATATTTAACTCATCAACCATGACAGCCATTTTTCACAAAAATGTCTGCCAGTATAATGTATAATCCATCTGGAAAAAATAACAATTTTTTTCTCAATGAAGTTAGTACCAAAAGGCAAAAGCAATATCATCCAAAAGATTCAGTGTACATCAGGTATAAACAGTTGTAGCTTTACTCGGCCATGCTTGATATGTAGTCAAATCTCAGATGAAGTATAAACATAATAAAGGCAAAATAACACATCGCGAGCACATTATTCCATACTGAAGATTGGAAATTTGCAGTAGCATATGATGGCTGGCATTTAATGGTGAGATTTCAAAGCATCCCTTTGGAAAGAGTTACAGGCAATAATGCTAAATCGCGTCATTGATATTATGTGCCACAATTTACAGACAACAAGCATACTTTTATTGATGATTGTATCCTTACCATATTATAGGCCGCGCCTCATTAACTTACCAAGAAAGTGGTTATATTTTCACCAAAGCTTTGCATATAGAAAAGCCTTTGTTTCACACAACACTCCCAAAACAAAAAATTGTTGACTTCATTATAAATGCAAAGAATTCTAGTAGCATGTGAAATTGTATCCATGGTCAACCACATGCAAATTCAAAATTAAAAAAAAAAATCATGACAAATCCTGATACTATGTAAAGGTTTAATTTGTAGAAACAGGGTAGGATTTGACACTTGTCTAGAGATATGATATAAAATTAAATTTTTCACACTGGTTTTGATTTGAGGAAAGTTAGCTATGTGTGCTTTTGTCATGAATTCCACAGACAAACCAAGGAAGAGTCACTAAAAATGATCAACACTGAATTCCTTCAAATAATAGTACTTGATTGCAAATATATTGCCACTACCAAAGACTGGAAAAAAAAAATTAAAAAAATAATAATAATAACAAAAGGTAACAAAACAGAAAGATAAACAATTAATATACAGCTAAGAACATGTCAAAATGGATAAACTTCCACAATTCCAGTACCTTCCAATCTCCATTTACTTGTAACAAAAAGCTTCAAGTACAATAAACAGAAGATATTTTTTTTCTTTTGGAAGGCAAGGGGTGGGGATAAGAGAATGCATCCACAATAACCATTCCAGAGAACTTTAGTTCAACAGCTGAACCAAGCTAATGAAACAAACATCAACCTCCTTCCAATAATAAAACTTCATTACTAAAATCTTGCCTGCATAGAGAAATAGTCATGAACAATGAACATTGAGATCAAGGGAAAGGACACATTGGAAAGGAAAAAAACTACAGGAAAACAAAGATTGAGTCAAAATATGGACATACTTTCATCATCTTCCAAGTTCCAAGTCCAACAGATAAAAGCTGCAAAGCCTTTAAGCACAATATAAACTAGAATAATTTAATCAGAGAATGATTGTCAAACTTCAAGGCATTCTTTGACTCCCTGCTCAAACTTGTCAAGGACGGATATGGTATCCATGAGAGCAACTACTACCTTTTCTCTGCAGTTGAAAAAGAAAATAGATAAATTAGAAGATAGCCAGATGTCTTATGGCAACTTTCAGACTTAAATTCGTGTTTCTAGGAGACTTAAATTTCTAAAGAAAGTTAAAAAGTGATTAGAATCCTTTCATCGTATGTGTCTATGAGATTAATGCTTTGTAAGACACTTGAATTGAGACACTTAGACAGCTTAGAAACTTAGCACCTTCTGGTGATAACAATCATTTGGCTTGGAAACTAGAGAAACAGTTCAACGAGATACCAAATAATTTATGCAAACAATTCTCTACACTCCGTGTTTCTCGTACACTTGATATGCAGGGCATACCTATTGGAAGAAAGTTGAATGTCAGTTTCACTTGCTAGGCCATTAAGAGAAGTGAAAGATCTGCAATAAAAAATTATAAAAATTAAGAAACAAAGGAAATAGACCATATATTCTTTTAGCCAAAAAAAAAAAAAAAACAATGTCAAGTCACTAATTTGTTTGGTAATTTAAACATCGAGGAAAAGGAGAAACATATTCTACAATGCTTAAATCTGGCTTCTTTTTCCTTATGCAATATGGTCATTATCAGTCCCTTTTAACCTCCTTTCCAATACGCAGATGGAGGCTACTAAGCCCTCGTTTGGAAGGAGGGAATGGAATTGAATGGAATTGAAATAAATGAAAAGAATAATTTTAAAATATTCTTCCCTTTTGTTTGGGAGTTTTAATAGAGAAATGGAAAGTCCATTTCCTTATTTGGGAGTTTAAGCCCTCGTTTGGGAGGAGGGAATGAAATGGAATGGAATGGAAATAAATGAAAATAATAATTTTAAAATATTCTTCCCTTCCCTTGTTTAGGAGTTTTAACGGAGAGAATAAAGAGTCCATTCTCTTGTTTGAGAGTTTAATTAGGCTCCGCTTGGGAGTTCATAAGGGAAGGGAATTGAATGGAATGAAATGATCATAAGGGAATGGAAAAAAATGGAATGTATTTAAGTAAGGGAAAAGAATGGAATGGAATAGAATTAAGTAACCTTAATTGGATGTTTTAAAATAAATGAATGAAAATGAATAGAATGTAAGTAATCTTGTTTGGGAGCAGCATGGAGGGAATGTAATGGAATCATTTTATGACAATATTACTATTAGACCCTTATTTTAAAATAAAGAGTTGAATATATAAAGGTATTTTGAGAGTTTTAGTAAAAAAATCATTAAATCTAATTTCATTCCCTCCCATTCCTCTCAATTTCGGAGGGAATGAAAATTTGAGGTTTTAAGGAAATAGAGAGGAATGAGTGTTTATTTTTATCCATTCCATTCCTTCTCACTTAAACTCCTAAACAAGGAAATGGATTTTCCATTCCCTCTATTAAAACTTTCAAACAAGGAAATGAATTTTTCATTTCCTCTATTAAAACTCTCAAATAAGGAAATGGAAGAATATTCTAAAATGATTATTTTCATTTATTTTCATTCCATTTCATATAAGGAAGGAACACTCATTCTTCTCTATTCCCTTAAAACCTCAAATTTTCATTCTTCCCAACTTTTCATTCCTCCCGAAATTGGGAAGAATGGAAGGAAATGAAATTAGATTTAATGAATTTTTTACTAAAACTCCCAAAATACCCCATATATTCAACTTTAAAAAAAAAAAAAAATAGAAGTCTAATAGTAATATTGTCATAAAATGATTCTATTCCATTTCTTTAATGTTACTCCCAAACAATATTACTTACATTCATTCCTTTTTATTCCATTCCCTCTACGCTACTCCCAAACATCCAATCAAAATTACTTAATTCCATTCTATTCATTTCCCTTGCTTAAATACATTTTATTTCATTATATTCATTTCCATTCCTTAATGACCATTCCATTCCATTCCCTTATAAACTCTCAAACAAAGCCTAAAGTGAATAATTACCAAACATGGTTGTAGCAGCGGACTTGAGAACTTAAAAAATACATAGAGATGTTTTACACAATAATAGGTTTACAAGCCAGGAGCATATGCACAAAACAATAGAGCAATAGCTACCTTATAAGATCATTTAGCATAGCTTCGGCTTCCAACTTCACAGGATCCTTCTTATCAAGCAAGGAAGCCGCATTCTTCACAATCAGTCGAAATGTGCAAACCTGCTCATGATACAAATCTTAACTATAACTATAACTAGTTTAAGGTCACAAATTCTCATCCCTCATTCAATCTTCATGGTTACCTTCATTAAGTTTACTTGAACAAATATGAATAACAGGTATTCGTTATAATCAGTTTAAAGTCTCACATTCTTATCACTTCTCTAATCATTGTTCAAAATTTTTTTTTTTCACATTAGACATCAAAATTCATCAACATCTAGAAAATTTCACAATTTCGAAGCATTACTTGAATTCGTACCAATAAAAAAACCGTATCGTCGAAACCACAGTAATCTAAACTCTATATTTAGCAACCAAAAAAGAAATCGAACCTCGACTCCGGTGCTGGCTTGAAAGCTAACAAGCGAATTCCTCTCTTGTGGAACGCAATCCCTAGCGGCCGATCTCAACAGCTCTTGAATTTCCTCTAAATCCTTGTTAGTATATTCAGAATCCCTAGCCGCTATTCAAAAACCAAACAAATCAAACCAAAATAATAATAATAACACCAAAGAATCAAAGAGAAATAGAGAATCATACTGAGTGAGAGATAGACAGAGCGAAGAATTTCTCGCGAAGCGTCAATCGGTGCCAAGATGAACCTCGAGGACTTCTTCTTTTGCTCTTTTAACCAGTCTTTCGGTCCTGCTGTGTACCAAACAAGAAATTAGGGTTTCGATAACAATAACCAGAAAAAAGAAATAGGAATCGATGAATGCAAAAGAGTTGTGCGTACAAATGCCAATGGAGAACGCGGATGCAGGAGCGATTGGAGAGAGAAAAGGAGAGAGAGCGATGAGTGAGAATGAGAGAGAAGCAATGTCTCTGCGTGAGATCTTGTTCTTAAGAAAGATGTTTTGTTTTGAATTTTGGGGTTTTGGAGGGAACGGTATGAGGCCGTTGAGAGTGGAGGATGAGTTGGTTTGTGATACGGCGGAGAGCACAGCTGGCGTCATGGTTAATGCTTTCGTGTTTTACGCATTGAATGCAAGGCCCCTGTTTATATATACACTGCACAGTGTGCTCTGGATATTACCAAATTAGCCACTATCACACTTTCAATCCGAGCAGATGTACAAGGGTAAAAGTTTACTCCACATTTTATATCAGCAAGTAAAATAATTGAATTAGACATTTGAGGTTTAATCTCTGCCTATATCAAAATTGATTGATGTCTTAATTTGATGATAAAAAATTATCATCAGGAGCGAATGTCATAAGTTGAAACACTTTAAAAAAAATATATATACGTACTTTTTAATAAATTATGTGATTTGTATAAATAATATGGATGATTTAATATGTCGCAGGTATTTTTTGTAGCTGGCACACATGTCATGCTTTAATATATTATACTCGAAGGACCCTAAGTTGTTTACGAGTCAAGTTTGAAACTCTTGCCGATGGATCACCCATTGACCACTCCCGTTATGTATGGTTAAAAACTTTTACAAGTTGGAAGATGTTTTTTCGTTGTATAACAAGTAAGCAATAATTAATGATGTTCATAATATATAAAAAAAAAAAAATAGCAATATAGAGTTCAGTAGAGGTGGGAAGCATTTGGTACCAACAATGGAACATACCAAGGTATTATGTTGCGATGGATGGCATTTAATAGTGACAGACATAATGAAGAAGTCAAGCAGTGGCGGCGCCATGTTCAGGGCCAGCCCTAGGCCTAGGCCATTTAGGCAATCGCCTAGAGCCCCTACTAGAGAAAGGCCCCAAATTCTGGGGCAAAAATTGAAATATATTTTTTTAAATTTTTTTTTTTTGAGATATAAGAAAAAAAAAGTTTTGCATTTTTCCTTTACTTTTAAGAAGTTCCAAAGAATTGAATAATGCTTGAGAAAATACAGCTTTAAATATATAGGGCTTACAAATATGTATCACTAATCACAATAAATAATTTAGATAGGAAAATGCTATAAATACTATAAATTTTACTTCAAAACTTTTATAAATTGATCTGGCAATTAATATGACTTAGGGACATCAACAACCTATTAAATACATTTTTAAATTACTTTTTGTGATTGATGATACGTCTTTATAAGCCTTATGTTGTAAAATTTATAATATCTCTAACATCATTCATTCAATTACTTATTTATTATCTTCTTGAAGTGTTACTAATATTCATTGCTACATCATTTGTAAGTTTTTTGTAGTAAAATTTTTTATAGCTTTAGCATTTCTTCCCCTCCCCCCCCCCCCCAAAAAAAGCATATTACAAGATAAAAAGAATGGATTGTTATTAAAAAAAAAAAAATATTAAAAACTAGTTAAATATTATTTAAGTAATAACGAAAAGGCCCCATTTAAATATATTTCCTTAGGCCTCAAAGTTTGTTAGGCCGCCCCTAGCCATGTTCAGCCTAGGGTGTTCCCAAGAATACCTTGACCTGAAAAAAAAATTATATATAATAATTAAAAAAATTATTTGTTTACCCTTAAAAAAATTAGGAACACCCTCAAATTATAAAAAAAAATAATAAATAATTATTTGTTCTACTTTCAAGCAAAAAAAAAAAAAAGCCCAAAAAAGATTTTGAACTAAAATATGAAAAAAAAAAAAAAAAAAGTAACAGAGCAAGCGGCAAGCCCCCGGATTCTCAAAAAAAAACAACAAACAGCAAGCCCAACATCAAGCCCACGACAAGCCCAACAGATTATAGAGGTAGCAAACTCACGGATTCTAATAAATTAAAAATTTTAAATTTAAAAAAAAAAAAAAAAAACCAAAACCCAATATACTAAAATCGAAAACCAATGGGCGGCCAAACACTAATAGATGTTGAAAGAAATAAAGAAACCTAACCTAGAGAAAAAAACCTAACCCAATGGATGGAGAAGGAGATCACCGCCACTGAACGGATGACAACAACCAACGAACAAAGAAGGAGATCGCCAGATCGGGCCTCAAACTCGAGCTCCAGAACTGCATAACACATCGGATCGGAGATCGGTCTTCCTCGCCCCGACGGCACTGCCCCTCAGCCTCAAGCCTCCCTGCTCCCTCAACCTTAAGGTATTTCATCTCTGTCTCAGTCTCTCTGCTCTCTATCTGAACACTGAACAATCAAACTCAAAAACGAAATCACACTCACACTCTCTCTCTCTCTCTCTCTCTCTCTCAAACTTTGAACTGTGATTGTTTGTTGCTTTTGCCTTTTGATTTGCTTAGCTTTATAAAATTTTATTAATATTTGCCCAGTTTTTGGAGCTATCCATTGGCGTTGGTGAGATAAATTAATTGTCTTTTAGTATTGGTGTTGGTGTATTTTGGTGAGATACAGTTAATTGGCTTTAGTCTTGTGATTGGGGGCCATGGGACATTGGGGCTTGTCTTTTGAATTGGAAGGTGGATGGGGGCATGGGGCTAGGGCAAATGCACATGGGTGTGTGGCTATGTGCTAGTGCAGCAGTGCAACTAATAAACAAACATGTTATTAACCAATAATTAATTGGGAGAAGCAACTAATAAACAATAATTAATAATTTAATTAACCAATACATTATAAAAGACAGACAAATTAAATTATATTACTATGTTAGGCTAAACAACAATTAATAATTTTATAATTAATGAAACAACAATATAACAAATTATAGTTTATAAAAGACAAACAAATTAACGAAACAACTAAACAACAATAATTAATAATTTTATTAATATTTCAAATGAACTTATAGTTTATTATTTATTCTTTTACTAGAATTATGGACAAATATTTGATAAGAAAACCACGTACTCAAGATTCATCTCCTGTGCAAGATTCATCTCCATCTTCTAAGCGAATTCGTGTTGACTTTAACTTATAAAATCTTCTTTCAGATCTTGGGCTATGAGAAAAGATATCATCTTACCATCCTAATAATAATGATGAAATAAGAAGATATTATTTACAAAAAATGCCCTTCTTAAGGAACATCTTGGGAAAAATTATTGGAGCCGCCACTGAAATCAGGGGTGTTGTATGATTCATTAAGCAACTCACTATAAGATATTTTGCATCGTATGAGTTCTTGATCTCTAATTATGCAAGTTGGTGCTTAAATTGTTAAAATCAGAGCAGTGTTTAGTCCACAGGCGCACGTTCAAGGTAGCGAAACCAAAATCTTAGTATGTAAAAGCTTCTATCAGAAACATGTTGAAACCAGTAAGTGTACTTGCCTCACAAGTCCACATTTAACTTGATAAGATGAAATATGCAATAAAACATTCAACTTGTCATACCATAAACTTAGTCCGCAAGGAGGGAAACCAATATCATACATAATAAGGTGATAAAGCAAGAGAAAAGTTTGTTTGGAAGGGAGAAAGTGAAATCCTAATGGTGCATGGCTGCATGCTTGACGGGATGTTTTTTGGAAGCTATGTGAGTTAGATAAAGAGGGGGAAAATGTGAAGGAAGCAAAATACATTGGTGTTTTTTGATTCTCTTATGTTCTATTGTCCCCTTTGGTCCCCATTATTCCATTCTTATAATGGGTATGATTTGGTATTTGCAATAGAGACACCTTTGGTTTGTTGGACAAATCATAGCTTTCTACCATAGGATTTGAATGGGTTCATAATGTTTCTTACATTGGCCCAGAGGGTTGCTTTGAGTTATAGTATACTTAGCTCTATTACTTAGTTGGGATATTATTTTGGAGAAAGCAACGCTTGGTTTTAGCTTCAAAGGGAAATATACTTTATTAAAAAGTCAGGGAATAGGTGAAAGCATGTCATTAAGAGGAAGAAAATAAAAAGAACCAAAATTATTATGAATATACATAATTAAGAATATGAGTATATGTACGTAGCCTAAATGAATTCACAATTATTTAATTATTTTTGCTAATTAAAGTGTACAATATCACGATAGAAAGAGGAAAGAGCAAATTAATGTGACACTTAATAATAAAAGTCTTATCAGGAAGATTGTAGAGAGAGTCTTTCAAAATGTGTGTCCTATTTTATGATGCTAGCCAATATTTTTGGAGAATGTGGGAAAAAATTAATGTGGATGGGTCATGCTTGGGTCATAATATATAAAATAATAAGTGGACTTGGGCTTTTTATAAAGTTTGGACTGATTTTAATTTAATTTTAAACTATAGCCAATCTTTAAATAAAAAAATAAAAAAAGTTAATGAAAAAAAGTTAAAAATGCTAAATGAAATATTAGAGCGCCACATGGTAGGAGCTCACGTACTTCCACAAGAGGTCTTTGCCTATATATATATATATATATATATTGATGATAGCTTGTATTAATGGACAATTGAGAGGAAATAAAAGGGAAAAGCCATGCACGCCTGATAGACTTCAGTTAATCTCTTGGTTGATGTTTTCCAAGCCAACATGAGATTGCTATTAAGTTTGCCACCCATGGAAAATCACTCTCTTACTTGTCATATTGTCTCTCCCTTTGTTGCAAACTAAATTTTGTCCATGGCCTTGGGTCATGGGTTAGAAAGATTAAATGCTAATTTAGTGGGCTAGATACCATTTTTCTTTGATGGACTTGTGATATGGGATGTGTTGTTTGTGGCTAGCTATAAGTATTGGGCTTAAAGCCTTAATGTATAATTTGCCGAAAAAAATAGGTCACAATATCTTCATTGCATTTTATTCCATTCATTCCCTTTATCAACTCTCAAGCATAATGTAATTTATACCAAAACAATAAATTTGTTTATTGGTTAAAGCCTATAAAAAGCAAATTTTTTTTGCCATGTCAATAAAAAGCAAATTTATATCTAAAACAAATAAACAAATTATTTAACTTAAAAGAAAGGGGTAAAATACAAAAATTACACATGAAATTTGGGCTAATACCAAATACTAGTAAGAGTTTTCAAAAATATCCAATTTGTCTCCTAAGCACAAATAACAGGAAAAATGAGCATTTGCAAGAAATTTACAAACTATGCAGTAAAATACCTATATTTTGAAACTATTTAGCAAAATGCACCTGTTTTTAAAACTTGACTTTAGCAATGTCGAGTTCTATGCATATTTTGCTAGGAATGGCAACGGGTCGGGTTCGGGCCGGATATTTTCATACCCGAACCCGACCTCGGGGCAAGGCCCGTAACCCGAACCCGGCCCGTTTAGGGTACCGGGTTTTTTCCGGGCCCCGGACCCGCCCCAGCCAGGCCCCGTTTAAGATTGGGCCCAATCCGTGGCCCAACCTCAAAAAAAAAAAATTCAAGCCCAGATTTTTTTTGCCTAAACTAAGCCTGCATTCAGTCCAATTCATTAAGCCCCCGCGGGCCCCGTTTAAGATTGGGCCCAATCCGTGGCCCAACCTCAAAAAAAAAAAAAAAAAAAAATTTAAGCCCAGATTTTTTTTGCCTAAACTAAGCCTGCATTCAGTCCAATTCATTAAGCCTATAATTTATTAGCCGAATCACTGAAATCAGTCCAAATTTATTTTTGCCTGCATATTGCCTACATGGCCCAATTGCCAAATCAGTCCAAATCAATCATAAACTACTAATCATAAATCAATAAATCACCTGTTAATTACAAATCTATAAATCAATAAATCATAACTAATATCATAATCATAATTCAATAAATTATAACTAAGATTTTAAATCAATAAATTACCAAGCTAAGATAACCATTTAATCATTAATCAACAAAATCATAACTAAAATCACTGTCTAAACATAAAAATAAAATAAATCCAAAGCTATGTGAGTTAGATAAAGAGGGGGAAAATGTGAAGGAAGCAAAATACATTGGTGTTTTTTGATTCTCTTATGTTCTATTGTCCCCTTTGGTCCCCATTATTCCATTCTTATAATGGGTATGATTTGGTATTTGCAATAGAGACACCTTTGGTTTGTTGGACAAATCATAGCTTTCTACCATAGGATTTGAATGGGTTCATAATGTTTCTTACATTGGCCCAGAGGGTTGCTTTGCGTTATAGTATACTTAGCTCTATTACTTAGTTGGGATATTATTTTGGAGAAAGCAACGCTTGGTTTTAGCTTCAAAGGGAAATATACTTTATTAAAAAGTCAGAGAATAGGTGAAAGCATGGCATTAAGAGGAAGAAAATAAAAAGAACCAAAATTATTATGAATATACATAATTAAGAATATGAGTATATGTACGTAGCCTAAATGAATTCACAATTATTTAATTATTTTTGCTAATTAAAGTATACAATATCACGATAGAAAGAGGAAACAGCGAATTGATGTGACATTTAATAATAAAAGTCTTATCAGGAAGATTGTAGAGAGAGTCTTTCAAAATGTGTGTCCTATTTTATGATGCTAGCCAATATTTTTGGAGAATGTGGGAAAAAATTAATGGGGATGGGTCATGCTTGGGTCATAATATGTAAAATAATAAGTGGACTTAGGCTTTTCATAAAGTTTGGACTGATTTTAATTTAATTTTAAACTATAGCCAATCTTTAAATAAAATTATAAAAAAAAAAAGTTAATGAAAAAAAGTTAAAAATGCTAAATGAAATATTAGAGCGCCACATGGTAGGAGCTCATGTACTTCCACACGAGGTCTCTGCCTATATATATATATATATTGATGATAGCTTGTATTAATGGACAATTGAGAGGAAATAAAAGGGAAAAGCCATGCACGCCTGATAGACTTCAGTTAATCTCTTGGTTGATGTTTTCCAAGCCAACATGAGATTGCTATTAAGTTCGCCACCCATGAAAAATCACTCTCTTACTTGTCATATTGTCTCTCCCTTTGTTGCAAACTAAATTTTGTCCATGGCCTTGGGTCATGGGTTAGAAGGATTAAATGCTAATTTAGTGGGCTAGATACCATTTTTCATTGATGGACTTGTGATATGGGATGTGTTGTTTGTGGCTAGCTATAAGTATTGGGCTTAAAGCCTTAATGTATAATTTGCCGAAAAAAATAGGTCACCATATCTTCATTGCATTTTATTCCATTCATTCCCTTTATCAACTCTCAAGCATAATGTAATTTATACCAAAACAATAAATTTGTTTATTGGTTAAAGCCTATAAAAAGCAAATTTTTTTTGTCATGTCAATAAAAAGCAAATTTATATCTAAAACAAATAAACAAATTATTTAACTTAAAAGAAAGGGGTAAAATACAAAAATTACACATGAAATTTGGGCTAATACCAAATACTAGTAAGAGTTTTCAAAAATATCCAATTTGTCTCCTAAGCACAAATAATAGGAAAAATGAGCATTTGCAAGAAATTTACAAATTATGCAGTAAAATACCTATATTTTGAAACTATTTAGCAAAATGCACCTGTTTTTAAAACTTGACTTTAGCAATGTCGGGTTCTATGCATATTTTGCTACTTAAATTTGTTTGAAAATTTAAGTGGAACTTGACATTGCTATTGCCGAGTTTCACTTAAAAATATACAAGGAACTCGATTTTGTTAAAATTAAATTTCAAAAATTGAGATATTTTGCTAAATAGTTTCAAAATAGAGGTATTTTACTGCATAAATTAGATATTTTTAAAATATTTTATAGGAAAATTCAAAAAATTGTAGTCGTAGCCGGCATTGGTCTAAAAAATTTTGTATTTTAAAGTTAAACCCAACCAAAAAAAAAATCCATCACACACGAGATTCGTAGTGGCCATTTATTGACCGTTGCAACAAATTATGTTTTGGGCGCGCATTTGTCACGCTATAATATCCACCCCCCCCCCCCCCAAAAAAGGCCCTAGCAGCTCAACACAAACACGTTGTCACTTATCTTTAGTCTTCCAAAAATAAAATAAAAACCCTCTCCTCCTTCGTCCAAGGCAAACCCTTCTTCCCTCTCCCTCTCCCACCACCACAGCACCACCGCAGTTCATCCACCAGAAACGAAAGTCGTTCGAATCGCCGATGCGGACTTCAAGGACAAGCTTCTCTGCACTGCATTCGCTTCCATTGCTACTACTTGAGAGTGAGTAGTCGTGGCTCACTCTTTTGAATTTCATTTCTAAAATTGGATGCTATTTTTAGATTCTACTAAGTTTTATAATTTTTTTCGACCGTGTAGGTTTGATTTATTTTTGGTTATCTTTTACCTTTCTAAACCACTTAGAATACAGTAGCTTGACCTATGTGACAATGGATTGGTTTGCTAATAAATATTTTTACAATATTAAACTGAGGCCTTTCAAATTGTAAACCTAACTGATAAATCGATTATTTAACCAATACCTTGAAACCCTATTCACAATTATGCTTGGGAGACTAGAATAAGAAGAACCGAATGAATGTGCTGAAGAGTGAAGTAGAAAGATTCAACATGAGATCAAGAGTGAGGTCACCAGAACATATTCCTATTTGGTGAGAGGGTATTAAATCTAGGAAGCATGGACATGAGAATGGGTAGTGGTATGACATGTAGATATGAGCAATTTCTGAAAGATTATACCATGACATGGCGGGTATGACACCGAATACGACATGGGTATGGCACCCCAAATGAAGTGTCTGTGCTGAGAGTTACAAATTCTTGTGTTAATCTATTGAGGAGAGGATATTAAGTTAGAAGAAGTAGACAGGGAAGATGGTGAGGATTACAAAACTTACGATGACAATGATGATCCTTACATACTCTAGGATTGCATTTCTTTGTTTATGTTAAGCATGGACTTTATTATCTGTCATTCTAGTGCTTTTTGTATTTGCTGCCTTGGATTTATTTTGACCAACCATGTATTGCATTTTGATCATGGCTATCAAATATCACATTGTAATATTTTACAAAGAAAGAGGATTATATAATATGTTGTGTTTAATTTTTATCAGATTAATTGATTGCTTGATTATCATATTTTTTGTCAATAATTATTTTCATATCTACTAAATTATTTTTGAAAAACATGCCATTTACTTCAATTAGGCTCATGCATGCACTCTATGCCATGGTGCTCTCTCCAACATATAGTTTAATTATAATTCATGTATTTCTTTCTAATTGAGCATGCCAATGTTGGGGTGTGAGGTTATGGGTCAGAGCACTTGAAATTGTAAAGCCTCTACGGCACATGATGTGAGGCTGACTTTCTTAAATCATAAAGACCAATTTGACCTATGCACTGCACTAACTTTTGGGAATGTAAGGCCACAGCCTCATTATCAACTCATATCTCACAAATATCCAAAACTACAAGAGGATCTCACTCTTAACACCTTCACTTCCCCCCCCCCCCTCCCCCCTTTTTTTGTTTCTTCTTACCATGATGAAGGTGAGATGAATTTTATCACATTATGTGCTTTAGGTCGTGGAAAGCTTTTCTTTTGGCACAATCCAAAAACACACTAAAGAAACTCTATACATTAGATTTAATTTGTTGCATGTTGCCTCAAGGTGCTCTAATTAGTTATTAGGTCATTAGATGGATTGATAGATACATGCCAATTGACTTTAAGTTGCACTTAGTCTTGTATAAATTTTGGAAATAGGTAATTGCCATTTGGAATTACACCTCATCTATAGATAATTGATTTTAACTTTAATCTGTTTGGCCAACTGCCGATTGATTTTTAAACTTTAATCTGTTGGGTTAATTGATGGATCCATTTCAATCTCCTGTATCCTTGGTGTGTTTTAGTAATTTCGATCTGGAGTTGTTTGATTCATGTATTTTCTAATTGCAGTTTGTAGGCTTGGGAGGGACATGATCCATGCCTACTATCTCACATTCTCCAGGTTTGTAAGTAAGGATCCCCCACTCCTTTACTCTTTCTATTTTTGGTTTTAATTAAATGCTTTAGTGAAGTTGGTTGGCTATAGTAGAAAATAAGGACTATTAATTTGGTTGCTAGAAAGTAGAGGACAATAGAGAAATGCAGCATTGCAACTTTGATTCATGGGTTTTATGGTTGTTTTAATTGCTTTGCACGATGAAAAACCCCACTTAGCCTCTTGGTGTATTAGGCTCAGTTGGGAATAGGTTTTTGTTTTCTTTAATACCCCATAGTGAAAAACTTATAATTTGATTTTCTTAAGTTTTGTACTAATATTTTTATATTATTTAGGGTCTCTATGATAGAGAGAATAATTCCATTTATTTCTCTAGGAATTTTGGAGTGCAAGCCTTGGCAAAGTCATTGAAGTCTCAATTAAAATTTCCTCGCAAGTATCCTATTAGGCAGATTCAAATGGAAAATACCCAAGATTCTATCCTTAGTGGTGGCAGCAGTGAGTCAAGAGGTGCCTTGGTTGTTCTAGAAGGCTTGGATCGTAGCGGGAAGACTTCACAGTCTAGTAGATTACTCTCATACTTGGAGGGATTGGGGCATTCAGCTGAATTATGGAGGTTTCTTGACAGAAGTACAGATGTTGGGCAAATGATATCTTCTTACCTTTCCAACAAATCACAATTGGATGATCACACGATCCATCTTCTCTTTAGTGCAAATCATTGGGAGAAGAGGTTTGTTATGTTACTTTTATGCTGTTTGATGTGTTCTGGTTTGGGGAATTTTGGCTATAGGCTAAAATGCCTTGTTTGTTCTGATACTAGTTTCTTGCTTGTTCTATTTCTTATGCCTACCTAAAAGGGAAACGAGAAACAAATCTTGGAATTTGATAATAAAACATACAATGCAAACCTTCAATGCTTAATAATGTTATGAACCTAAAGGTTCTTGAATATGGAGAATGGAACAATTATAAAGGCATTACCTATGACAAGGCTAAAAGTCTAATTTGAAAGCACTTTGAGAGTGGACTTCGGCTTCTATCTCATTCTTGACATCAAATTTCATCACTTTTATTGATTCTATGAATTTTAGATACCTTTTATTTTTCTTTTAGACTAAAGTACACTTTTGTCTCTTAAAAGTTTGGGGCTTTTTTCATTTTGTCCCTTCATGTTTCAAAATTTTCATTTTGGTCCTTCATGCTTGATTCAGTTTTTTGTTTGACCCTTCACGTGTCAAAATTTTTATTTTCTCAAAGGGCTAAAATAAAGGGTCATTATGTTTCATATTATTTATTTGTAGGAAGTCACATAAAAGTGATGGATAACACGCTTGAAATTGCATTTATAAACCCAAGTATATATTGGAAAAATAAATAATTCCTATAGCATTCCTTAGAATAAACCAAACATGGGTATCTCCTATTACCCAGAATCTTATTAATGTTTCAATCAAATCAAGGGTGGATATAGCTATATTTCCGAGCATCCAGGTTTCCGGTGTGGTTTCTTGAGTTATGGTCAGACTGGATGTGGTTTCATAAGAGTTTTAGAATGTGATATCACAAATATTTGTGAATTGTTATCTTGGCTGCACTTGATGCAGAATGTGTATAGTAGATATGTGCCATATGGGAAACACCGACACAACAAAATGTCCCACATGTCTATGTTGGACGTGTGTTGGACACAGACATGCCAGGGACACTGTTGCTCGTGTGTCTGTGGCGTGTCCCAAAATAAAATAATAATAATTTTATTCTAATAAGGTCAAGACAACATGGAGACACAACTGTAAAAAAATCCAAAAAAAAAAAAGGAAGAATAGGAAAAAAATATCAATGCTTCAGATCTTCATATGCAATCTGCTCTCTCTGATTCAATCTGCACTCTAGCCACTGAACAGCTAGATTGATGCCATTCGAAGCTCGTCGGCACTTCTACAAATCAAGGATCTCTTTCGTCCTCGTCTGGTACATGGTTGTCCAAAGCCTGGAATGGATGGATCTGTTGCTTCCTCTATTGCTAATTGGCACTTCTACAAGCTCATCAATGATCTCTTTCTATTGTGGCTTGAAATGAAATCAAGTTCTTCTGGGTGTTTATGGCAACATCATCTTGCTCTCTCTTATTGCCTAGTTTTATTTTTCTCTCTTGAGACTTTTGGTGATAGTAAGCAAAAAATAACAAAGGGTAGTAACAAAATAAAGAATAAGAAATGAAAACTATAATTAGTACATAATAGGTGGTCCCTATTCCTTTGACCGACACAGTCCATTATATTTATTTTCCTTCTATTTTTTTGTTTCAACTTTGCACATTGACCCCAAAGAAAGAAAATCTAAACAAGAAATAAAAATATTATTTATTTCTAAAGCCTGAATGGCAGAGGGCTTGGTTTTTATGTTTCTGCTGATCATTTTATTTCTTGGGACAAAAGCTTGAGTGACTATGTGCACAAGAACACTTTTGACTGTGGTTGGACTTTTACTCAGTTAGCCATAGTGCATATGCAGATCATTGATGGAAACTAAATTGAAGATTGGAACCACCCTTATTGTCAACCACTATTTCTATTCTGGGGTAGCTTTCTCATCTGCCAAAGGACTTGGTGTTGAATGGTGTAAGGTGAAGATATTGTTCAGACTGTTCATAAATGAACTTTTATGCATTTTATCATGTTTTGAGAAGAAGTCTTTTGCAGGCACTAGAGGTTGGGTTGCTGGCTCCAGATCTGGTACTGTACCTTGACATACAGCCAGAGGTAAGTTGTAGCTACTACTCTGTTGACTTTTGTAATTATCAAAGACTTCAACCATATTATCAACATGTGTTTCTTTGAGTTCTGCAGGATTTTTGTTTTCTTTGATAAGTTCTTTGAGTTCTATAGGTTTAAGGCATGAACTGTCCTGCCTGAGAGCTGGTGTGCCATGTGTTGAAAGATTTCATCATGTTCATTTTTATCTAAACTGTATTTGAGACACACATACCGCTTTATGTGGTGTTGGCTCCACATCTGGTATTGTTTCTTATGTACATAAAGATTATGGGCTATCAAGACCACCTCACCCAGCTGAATCTGAAAATAAATAACAGATGAAAAGGGGAGGGGGAAAAAAGTGAGATGGTAAGTATAGCCTTTTATGCAGGGAATTCATGAACCAAAATCAACCAACTTTAATGGTTCTGTAAAATCGGATGACTATCCATTGAGCCATTGTGATAATTTGTTTTGAGACTTCTCTTGCGTTTGGAAGATGTTATCAGTGAAAGGGAGAGAATTTAATAAATGATGCCTCAATCAAAAGCAAGAAAGTAATTGCCCGTTCTAGGGCGTGCACTGATATGAATGTAAGCGCCAATATAAAAGATAGGAAGACCTCAGTGAGCTATTCTAAGAGTGAGGAGTCTTTAACCACAAAGAACCTAGCTGATATCCCAAATGGAAAGTTCCAATTCAAGAGTCAACCTAGGGGCCAAGTGGGCAATTCTATTAGAAGGAAAAGTGGTGGAAATTCCGTCGATTGTGATAGAGGAAATTCGAGCAAATCCAACACAAGTCCTGGGATGGTTCAATCACAAGCTACGGAAAGCTTGGAAATGGATATTCCTCTTAATGCCACTGAGTATAAAGACGGGTTGCCTGCCACTCACAGACTCGACTAGGGGTTTGATGGAAAACCCATGGTGGACCATCTGTTTGACACCCCAGAACCAGAGGAAGTGAGAAGGATTGTCGGGGAAACCATTCCACAAATCCACCTAGCCTCGATGTTGTGCGAAGTGGAGCTAGGGTTGAGTCTCACAGCGAGAAGAATGTTGGAGAATCAGCCCATTGCAACCGCCTTCATGGGCAACAGACATGCGTTAAAGATCCTTCCAAGTGTTTCAACCAATTTTGGTGTTCAATCTCCACATCATCGCCAGAGAGAAGGAGATAGGGGTGCTGTAGCACTAGCTAACGATGATGCTGGGGTTGGAGCAGACAATAGAGTTGATGAGGAAGACTGGATGGAATTTGATGGAGGAAGCGAGACTGCTTTCACCCTTCAATAAGTGCCCCACCCCTGATCATTGTTTAGTCATGAATATCATAGCGTGGAATTGTAGGGGCACTTTAAAGCCCAACTTCTAGAATCATGTTTGACAATTGGTCCAAAATCACGACCCATCCATTCTTATTATCATGGAGACCCGAGCAGGTGGAAAGAGAGCTAAAGAAATCTCAGATAGGTTGCCTTTTGATGGGGCTATCCATACTGACACCATTGGCTACACGGGTGGCTTATGGGTTTTGTGGAAC
Source organism: Quercus suber (assembly GCF_002906115.3). Lineage (NCBI taxonomy): Eukaryota > Viridiplantae > Streptophyta > Magnoliopsida > Fagales > Fagaceae > Quercus > Quercus suber. Next base: position 1,222,694 of record NW_027069591.1, on the reverse strand, counting down.
TCCGATAGAGTCATGGTTTCTCCTCTAGCTACAATGAAGCTAGAAATTCACATCACAGTTAATGTGAGACCCTCAAACTTTGATTTTCTAGTTTCTGCTGTGTATGCCAGCCCTAGATTCAATGAAAGATGGGTTTTATGGAATAACCTTAAAAATGTAGCTAAACTTCATAATAAACCTTGGATTATTGCTAGTGATTTTAACAAAGTTCTTGCAGATGGGGAAAAATTTGGGGGTAGGTCTGTTAATATAAACCGCTCGCTTCTGTTTAAGGAGTGCCTTAATGCTTGTAATATGGTGGACTTGGGCTTCTTAGGGACTAGTACACATGGTCAAATTTAAGGGAAGTTACCAGACTGATATTGGAAAGATTGGATAGGTTCTTCGTCAATCCGAGCTGGTGCACCATGTATCTAAATGCTAGAGTTGTCCACCTGACCAGAGTTCACTCGGATCATTGCCTTGTACTGCTTGATTTTTACCACCAAGGTTTCACGAGATTCAAGAGGCCTTTCAAATTCCAAAGTTTTTGGCTCTCTGATATGTCTTTCCCAAGAGCAGTCTCTGGTGCTTGGGCTCAATCTACTCACCTTGTTGAGGCAGTGGAGAAGTTTACCAAGAATGCTACCGACTAGAACCTTAAACATTTCGGGAATATCTTCGTTAAGAAAAGGAGGCGAATGGCCAAATTAAATGGTTGTCAAAAAGGTCTAGCAGTGAGACCTTCCCCAATCCTTGTTGATCTAGAAAAGAGCCTCCCATGCGATCTCAATGAGGTCTTGAACCAGGAGCAGGAGCTTTGGGCTCTTAAGTCTAGAGTTAATTGGATGTTGTTAGGAGATCGCAATACTTCTTTTTTCCTTGTCTTGACACTTGCTAGGAGAAGAAGGAACGTAATTACTTGCATAAAGAATAATGTGGGCGATTGGATCCAAGAAAGACTTAGATCATGGATTTTGTTCGAAAAGGGTTTTGAAGACTTTTATACAACTGGTCACCTTATGGCAAATTGGCATCTCTTGCCCGAATCCCCTTGGCAAGCATCCTTATCTGATACCGAGAGGGACTGCCTGTATGAGTCGGTGTCCATAGAGGAGGTTAAAAAAGCCATGTGGTCCATCAAAGCTCTAGGACTAGACGGCCTCCACGTCGGGTTTTTTCAACTTTTTTGGTTGATTGTTGGTGACTCAGTGACGAAGGAAATAAAAACTATTTTCCAAGAGAAGATAATTCCCAAGTACTTAAATAAACAAATATTACTCTCATAGCCAAAGTCCAGGGGCCTGAAACTCTTAGGAATTATCGCTCGATTGGGCTTTGCAATACGGTATATAAAATGGTTACAAAGATCATTGTAGCAAGGCTTAGACAGCTCCTTGACAAGCTTGTCTCTCTAGTGCAAACAACATTCGTCCCAGGTAGAAAGGGAGTTGACAATGCGATTATTGTTCAGGAAATCATCCTCACAATTGGTAGGAAAAAAGGGAATGTGGGCAACATGGCGATAAAGGTGGATTTGGAAAAAGCATATGATAAGCTCGAATGGAGCTTCATTCGTGAAACGCTTTTAAAGTCTAATATTCATCGAGATCTTGTGCGTCTCATCATGAGCTGCATCTCAACCATGTCTACTTTTGTACTATTTAATGGAGGGAAACTGGAGGCCTTTTACCCCTCTCGTGGGATCCGCCAAGGGGACCTACTATCTCCCTACATCTTCATCTTGTGCATGGAAGTCCTGGGTCAACTTGTTGAAGAAAAATGTAATGATAAACTCTGGATTCTGATCAAGGCTTCGAGGAGCGGTTTAGCTTTCTCTCATCTCTTTTTCGCGGACGACCTGGTCCTTCTTGTGAAAGCTTACTGCACAAACTATGTTGCTATAAGAGATGTGCTAGATGATTTCTGTGCTAAGTCGGGACAAACAGTAAGTGAAAGCAAATCCAGAGTTTTCTTCTCTCCTAATGTAGACAGGGATACCCTAGAATCCCTTTGTGATATCTTGGGATTTCAATCCACTCCTAACCTGGGGAAATACCTCGGGTTTCCCATTAATCATGGAGGAGCTAATAAGCAGGACTTCAACTTTGTTCTGGATAGAGTCAAGCAAAAGTTGGCGGGGTGGAAAGCCAGTCTAATGTCCTTTGCAGGTAGAGCTATCCTTGTCCAAGCCTCTTCTTCAACGATTTCGGTATATGTTATGCAATGCAATGCTTTGCCGAACAAAATTTTGGATAACATTGATAGGGTCAACCGTAATTTTCTTTGGGGCTCTTTGGAAGTGGATAAAAAAATGCACTAGGTTGAGTGAAATAAAATCATAAAGCCCAAGAGAGAGGGAGGGCTCGATTTGCACACAACCAGAGGAAGAAACCTATCCTTGCTTGCCAAGTTGAACTGGAGGTTTCATTTAGAGGGGCACACTCTATGGGCTAAGGTATTGAAAAGTACATATTGTACAAGGCAGAGAATCAATTCAAGGAATCAAAACAAGCTTCCTTGCTTAAGTGTGTGGGCAACCATGAAAAGAGGTGTGGTCATTTTTGAGAAAGACATTAAGTGGATTCCAGGAAGGGATAGTAATCTAAAATTTTGGTTGGATTGTTGGTCCAATGAAGGCTCCTTGAGAAACGTGATCCAAGGCCCTCTTCCGCAGGGAGAAAGAAGATTTGAAATTCGAAGATGTGGTCTCCATGAATGGGTGGGACTGGTCTAGATTGTCCATTCATTTACTAGATGATCTAATGCTAAATTAGGGCCACCCCCACTTTGATTGCTGCTAGAGGCGAAGACAGGCTAGCCTAGAGAGGCTCTAATCACGATGACTTTGAGCTAAAAAGTGTGTATAGCATAGCAACTGAGCGATATCTCTCAATTTCCTGGACAATGGGTGTGGAAAGTTGAAGCTCTTCCTCGGATCCAATCCTTCGGGTGGTTGTGTAGCCATAATAGCATTGGGGTGAAGGAGTGCCTTGTCAGAAGAGGTGTCTCAACCAACCTTACATGCTCTCTTTGTCACAGAGTTCCTGAATCCATTCTTCATGCTTTAAGAGACTGTGAGGTAGTTAAAAGCTTCTAGCTATAGCTAAGAGCCGGTGAGATAAGTAGTGGATTCTTCTCCAAGGATTTACAGACTTGGCTAAAAAAGAATGGTACTTATAAAATCAAGAGGAGTCTAGTGGAGCACAACTTTTTTGTTTGCTATTTGGCTTTTCTGGAAACACATGAACGATATAGTTTTTCAAAACAAACCCATTCAACGTAGACTCAGGTTTGAAGTGTATCGGACAGCCATTGAGTTTGATTATTGTGCCAAAGCCCCTAGAGGGGTATACCGGCACGTTATAAGGAGAGTGAGATGGGAGAAACTTGACATTGGTTGGGTTAAATTAAACTCTGATGTGTCTTCTAGAGGAAATCCATGTGTTGCGGGTAGTGGAGGACTTATTAGAAATGAGAAGGGGGAATGGATTTGTGGTTTTGCAAGGAGGATTGGAATCACCACTTGCTTCGCTGCAGAGCTATGGGGTTTGAGGGATGGGCTACTTCAATATCTCAACCTTAATCTCTCTTCTGTGCTAATTGAACTAGATACAAAATCTATAGTTGATTTGCTAGTTAACTCAAACTACTCTAATAATGCCATATCCCCCTTGGTGGATGATTGCAGGTCCCTTAAGGCACAACTTCCCCGAGTCTAGATCAAGCACTGCTTTTGGGAAGCTAATAGATGTGTAGATGGTCGCACATGGCTCGGAGTGGAGCAAAGTAGTGATTTCCTTTTGTTCAATTGTCCACCTATGGACACTATTGATCTTTTTAACTTTGATGCTAATGGTTTGTACTTCAACAGGCTTTGTCCTGAACCTGTGTTTTCTCTTTAGTTTTTAATGCATTTTGATGTTTACCAATATATATATATATATATATATTTCCCCTAAAATGTATACCAGGTTACTTTTTGTTCTTAAAATTGTTCAAGTTCTAGGCCCATTACCGAAAGTTTAAAGTGATCTACATTTTGTCCTCCATTCACTACTGCTATGTTTTTTTGCAAACGTGTCTAATTGAAGGGACAAAATAGAACTTAGGTCATATTCCAGGGACAAAAATAGAACCTAAACTATATTTTTTTCATGGCTGAAATATAGTCTAGGCTCTATTTTTGTCCCTAAAATATGCATTTTGCTAGACATGTTGACAAAAAAAACTTAATGAAAATGAATGGACAGAAGGATGAAATGAAGGAAATTTTAAAATTTTGTTTTTAAACTTCAAGGACGATGATAGAACATCAAGCGTATTTCAGAGACTAAAAGAATATTTTTGTCTACATGATATGTGCCTTACCAATTATAGAGATAGCATATTACTTCTGTGCATACTGGTGGAAGATAAACTTGATATACACACAGACACACACGCTCATGTACCCTTGCATATACCCTTTTTTTTTTTTTTTTGAGAAACACACATACAAAGGAGAGGGAATGAGGTTTTAACACAAAAACACACCACAAAATCTACTCAAAAGCCATTGTAATTTTCAGGGAGGTTAGGGAAAGTTATACTATAAACAACACTCTCTTAAGCAATTTGCAAGGGCAAGTTGTATTACCTTTGCACATACTTAAGTTCATCAATTTCTACCCTTCTATAGTGCGCATGCACATACACATAATATACAAAGACATTCATATGTGTAGATTTACATACTTCTAGGACTAAGAAGTTTTTTGTAAATCTTCAGAAAGCTACAGAGAGAGGAGGATATGGAGATGAGAGATATGAGCAGCTTGAGTTTCAGAAGAAAGTTTCTCAATGCTATCAGGTCCTCCATGATGCCTCCTAGAGGGTAATTTTATGTTTCATGTGGTGATACATTCTGACTCTATTCTATCTGGTGGGACACCTAGGAGCCTGCTACTACTTGGAATAAAATCGTTCAAACAACTGTTTATATTTTGCAGTATGGCTTCATGTGATATTTCAGCTTTTGTTAAACATGTAGTAATAAAATAATCCAGCCTTGTTCAATAATGGTGATACAACTAAGTTGGAGTAGAGTCTGTTATTGAATGTTGATTGATTTTCAGTGTGTATTATCTTTATCCTTCATTCTATATTTTAAGGAATGCGGAAATATAATGTTTTAGATAGCAATTGCATTTAATACTATCTAAAGTTATGCTAGTCTTTGATTCCCATTTATTTCACTCTGGGAGTTTGCTCATTTATTTATATTTTATTGACAGAGAAAACAACAAGAAAAGGAGGCTATTAGATAATAATAGTGAATATTCCATTTTGAAATTATGTTGTTTGTTGGTTTATTCCTCCTTTACCAGTGGAGTTTTGTTTTGTTCTTGGCTTCTGTTTTTTTAAAGACTGGCATTGTTTGACATACAATGTTTGCTGCCCATAGTGTCTGCCCCTGGTCAATTTTGCTTTCTGTTAATAAAGTTTCATTTTGAATTTCACTTGTCTAGTTTTCTCTCTAATATCATTTCTGGATTGCTTTGAGTTTTGACCTTGTATCATTGATTCATTGAAGATAGTTGATGCCTGCCAACCCATAGAAGATATTGAGAAACAGCTGTAAGAGCTTGTGTTGGAATGTGTCATGACGTGCCAGAAGGGCAAACCCCTAGCCAATCTTTGGTCAGGTTAATCCTTCCTGCCTTTTGTTTATTTTTATACTTTTTATCTTTTCCCTTTGAGATTCTGCAAATGCTTCTCCGCATAATTCTGGCACTGTTTTGGAATCACTTTCAGCCCCTATTTTAATGACAAAGGAGGTATGTGAATTTTATAGTTCATATAAAACTGTGAAAAAATTGTATATTTTGCAAACAATTTACTGAATATGAGAATCACTACTGGCTTGAACGTAATTATATCTTTCTAATATTTTTCATAGTTGAAAATCACTACTGGCTTGAAGGTAATTATGTCTTGCTAATATTATTCTTAGTTGAAAAAACTGAAGAAGAAGAATTTATTGTTCTATCTAAAATCTGTCAATCATAATATCTTTTGAGGTCTGCTAAATTGACACTGAGTACTTACAGAGTTGGAACATCTCCAAGATTCTCCTCCAACTTAAGCTAGCTATTTTATAAAAAGCTACGGTAGTTGGCCAAATGCAACTAGCTCTTTAGCATCAGAAAAATAATTTCCCTCATTATTTTGTATGATCTCCACTTGTTATGTTTGTATTTACCTTTTCCCTTTTCTTCTTTCCTCCATTTTCAGTTGCCACTCCATTTCTCTCTTCTTCTTTCATTCTGATCTCCCTCTCTCGCCTCCTTCTTCAAAGAGTTCCACCAAGAAACTACAATGACTTGGCACCAGTGAAAGGGCCAATAGAGGTTATGGTGTGGCAGTTTGGATGGTAGTTTGGCTTTATGCAATTCAAAAGGGATGGAAACTTTGGGTGGTGATTTGGTTGGTTTTGAAGGCTTAGGTGGTGGATTCCAGGGGTTTGACCAATTGATGTGATGGGTTGGCTGTAGTGAGTTTTGAGTGGTTGGTGGTGATTGGATTTTAGTGAGAAGCTTGGGTTGGGGGCCTGGGGGCCCAACTTCTTGTGGGTTTGGTGGCTGATTGGATTTTGGTATGAAACTTAGGCATCGGCTCATGTTGTGGATTTGGTGGCTGATTGGTGGTAATGGTGATGAGTTTTGGTGATTTCGTGGCTCTGCATGTGTTTTTGATGGTTTATGGGCGTGGTTGGGCATGGTTTTGGTTGAATGTGTGTGTGTGCGCGTGTTTTGCTATGGGTAATTTGTGTTGTTGATGCTACTTCAGTTTTCTGTTTTTTTATTTGGTTGGTGGTGTCTTTATCTCTGGTTGTGGTTGATGATGTTTCTGTTGTTTCTTAGTTGATATCCTTCTCTCTTTTTGTGTTTTAAGTTTTAACCTGTAGTTGTCTTTGGGGATTGAAGAGTAAAGTAGCATCTCCACCCTTATTCAGCTATTCCTTAAAATAATCTCTTTCGGATAACTTCATGACTATATTTTTAAATACTAGTTTCTGAGAAGCCAGATTTCGAATGGAAACATGTTAGTTTATACATTATATTAAGAAGAGGTAGATAAAGGCACAAGTACTCTGCACATCGATTAACTCTTTCACTGGTGTTGGTACTAACTGTTATTTACTTTATATTAAACTTCATGTCTTATCCAACTGCGCTCATTAGATTTATATTTTTCTGCAGGGATAGATTCGCAAATGCAAGGAGACATGTGCTTCACCAATCCCTTACAGAGGGGGTCTAACCCTGAAAATAAATTTATGATGGTATCTCCAAATCTAATGGGTCAGCATTTGAATCCACATGCTCAAGTATCCTACCAAGAGTCACCATCGCAAGTTGAAATGGAACCTACTGTTAAGAAATCACAACGGGGTAGTAACTTCACCATAGAAGAAGACCTTCTCCTTGTATTTGCATGGCTAACTATTTGCTTGGATGCAGTGCAAGGGAATGAGCAAAAACACAAGGCATACTGGAGGAGGATTTGGGACCTCTTCCAAAACAAGAAGACCTTTATTTCTGAACGTAGTCCGACATCTCTAATGAATTGGTGGTCAACAATTCAACTTGGCACTGATAAGTTTTGTGGGTGCTTGGCCCAGGTTGAATCAATACATCAAAGTGGTCTAAATGAACATGACAATGTATACATTATATTGAAAGTGGTGTCAATGCATCAATCCGTAAACAGTTTCACAATTTTAATTATTTTCTATTGTTGATTTTTCAGATTTGTAAGGCGAAACGTATGTATCAAGAATCACATAAAACCTCGTTCCAATTTGACCATTGTTGGAATATGTTGAGGTGTCAACCAAAATGGTTGGAGCATAATGAGAGGCAAAGAATTAAAAGAATTAGAAATGCAATGCCATATTCTCCTACCCCAGAGTTGATGAATATTGGAGAAGACGATGTCTCACATGATACCTTTGTAGATTTGGAGAGACCACTAGACAAGAAGGTCAACAAGGAATGGGTGAGTAAATGAAAGAATGATGATAATACAAGTTTGAAACTTACAGGGATATTGAATGAGATAGAAGAAGAGAAAAACATAAATGATAAGGAAATTGAAATTCTTGAGATAACGTGTTTTAAAGAACAAAAGCAAGATTGCATCAAGCAAGAACAAGAACAAAAGAGAATTTGTATAAAGAAAGAGCAAGTGCAAGAACAAGAACAAGAACAAGAGCGACTTCATATCATGCAAGAAAAGATTCAAATGGAACAGTTGAAAGAAGAGGAAAGAATTATAATGATGGATACGAGTAGCTTGTCTCAAATACAACAAGAATATTATCATCAACGCCAAATGGAAATTCTTGAAGGTCGAAGGAGTAAATAGTCATTATTGTTGGTTTAGGCAAACTAACATGTCATGGTAAAATGCAGGGTATATGTAGTTTCTTTTGCTAACTAAGTGAGTATATGTAGTTTGTTGTAAAGCATTGGGGCCTTCCTAATGAGTATAATGACTTGTTAAGGGAGAAAATAGGTAATTAATTTTTTTTTCCTAACTATCTAGTTAATTGTTAAGGTTTTGAAACTATATCTTTTACTAGCATTTCGAGTCTAAGAAACTCGATTTAGGGCCTATAAATCGAGTTTTTAGGACTCGATTTTTATCAGTTGTTCACATTTGATGTGGCATTTTTTTCACGTGGCGTCTACCTGGAAATGGAGTTTTTAAGACTCGATTTATAACAAAAATAATTACAAAATATAGACCCAAAATACAGAAACGCGGAGAGAGAGAGAGAGAGAGAGAGAGAGAGAGAGAGAGAGAGGAAGAAGAAGAAGAAGAGTGCAGATCAGCGCTGCCCAGCCGTGCCCAGGCGGCATGGGCCCAGGACACGAGCGCCCAGGCGGCGCTGGCCCAGGCCACGGTGGCCCAGGCCGCGGTGGCCAGACCCAGGCAATTTTTTTTTTTTTTTTTTTTTTTTTTTAATCTGGATTTTAGGTGGTTGTTGGGTAGATTTGGTTGGATGTTTTGTATTGGCTGATCTGACTGTGCTGTTCTTGGATTTTTTTTTTTTTTTGGGTATTTTTGGGAATGGCTGAGAGACTTGAGACTTAATTTGTTTTTTGTTTTGCTTTGTAAATCGAGTCTTAAAAACTCGATTTCCATGTAGATGCCACGTGGAAAAATTGCCACATCAAACGTGAACAACTGATAAAAATCGAGTCTTAAAAACTCGATTTATAGGCCCTAAATCAAGTTTCTTAGACTCAAAATGCTAGTAAAAGATATAGTTTCAAAACCTTAATTATTAACTAGATAGTTAGGAAAAAAAAATTAATTACCTATTTTCTCCACTTGTTAAGTACTTCATATGTTTTAATAGGTCTTGTTGAGCAAAATTAAATTCCTTGGCAAATTATAAATTAAAATCAAGACTAACATGATTGAGTCATAAGACCATGAAGTTTAACATGGGATGAATTAAATAAATTCCGTTTCACTCTCATGTGACATTGATGAGACTATTATTGATCTTGGTCTTCTATTTTGTTAACAATAATATTTACGATTTTTTCTAATTTTCAAAATTAAAAAAAAAAAAAAACTACTAATCTGGACCTAATTGAACTAGCTGAATTTTTTTTTGAATTTATTTATTTTAAATTGGCTGAAAAACATTTTGTACTTATTTATTATCAGGAATAAAATGTATTGTAATGAAATAACTTAACCAATTCAATGTTAAATTGCATGTTATTTATGGTTCTAATACGTATGTTAGATTTCGTGTCAAGTGGATATTATTTACTATTTGATTCATAAACTTATTTTTTATACATAATTTTAGATTACAAAAACTTGAAATTTAAATATTTGATTCAAAACATAATTATTAATCTTTGATCTTCTAAAATTTGTGTGAGTATTAAGGATATAAGAAGAAAATGTAATTCAATGGTGAATTTGTCAAAATTTATATCCAATTAATAAATATTATGTGGAGTTGTAGCTATTGACTACAATCGAGTTTGTAACCAAACTCTGTCGCCCTTCTATTGGTTAAGGGGGACAATACTAAAAGGTGAAAAACAAGGCTATTGTGGCTTGGCATTGCTTAGCAATGAAGCCAATATTTTGATTTAAAACCTTGCCACCCAATGTATACTCTCTTATGTCATAACAATTGCATATGACCACTTATGGTTATAACTTATAACCTTACTAAAAAAAATTAAGTGGGAAAAAACAAGTGGCTAAGGTGTGTATCAAATCCATGAACTCAATAAATCGACTCAATCCAATGTCTTGGGTTAGGTTGGGATGAAATTTTATTTTGAACACTGGATTGGATAGAGATGATTTTTTTTTTTTTTTTAAACATCTGACCCAACTCAATCTATGATGTACATAAACTTATTTTATTGCCCTTTATTTTAATTTGATTGATTTTGATATTTTGATAATTTATTTATTAATTTGAAATTTTGGAATATAATTTAAGCAAATTATATGAATTGTAGTAATAATTTTATTGGAAAAATGTTTAAATAATTGATGAAATTTTAAATTTTAACGCTATCTAACATCCCCAATGTGTTCCAAATATATTATTTTGATAATTAAACATTGAGCTATTAAGGGCCCAAAACGACATAATTTTGTATCAAACAAAGTTGATTAGACTAGCACGAAAACTAAATTGAACAAAATTAAAAGTTAGAAAAATAAATTAAATGAAAGTGTGAAGTTTTATAACTAAATTAAATTTTAGACAAAGTTTAAGGTGCAAATGTGCAATTTGTAATTAAGAATAATCACCTGTAAATTGTTATTAGTTATAATTTGAACCCATCATGTAAATTATTTTTTCACCTATCAGTAACAATTTATCACTTAAAATTGATTGTAAAAATGTTATGTGTGTAGCATTTATTTTTATAATTTGGCCTCTTATTTTTCTTGTTCTTCTTTCTTTTTATTTTATTCATTTATTTATTATTATTTTTTTGGAAAGTTTGCAAGCCGTGTGCCTTGGAGATATTATTGACCGTTACAACAAATTATGTTTTGGGCGCGTATTTGTCGCGCTATAATTTTTTAAGATCTCCAGCCCAAAATAAAAAAAAATAGAACAAAACCCTAGTAGCTCAACGGTGTCACTCTATTCTTAAAATCCATAATTAAAAAAAAAAAAAAACACCCTTCTCCTCCGTCGAAGGCAAACCCTTCTGCCTTCTCCTCCTCTCACCACGTTACACCGCATCCCCATCCACCAAAAACTACAAGTCGTGTACGGACGAGTTTCTTTGCATTATATTCGATTCCATTGCGACTACTTGACAGTGAGTGTGTTTTTTTGTTTTTGTTTTTGTTTTTGTTTTCACCTTTACTTGCTATGTAACAATGGATTGGTTTACCGAAAATTGTATGTGTGTGTTTTATTTTATTTTATTTTTAAAATTCTATAATAATCAGCCAAGGCCTTTCAAATTGTAAACCTCGCTGATAAATCGGTTATTTAGCTAATTCCTTGAAACTCTATTTACAAGTATGATATATCTTTGGTAAAGGATGAAGAAAATTACTTTCCGATTCTTGAGAAACATCTAAATTTTTTATTTGTGGGGTTTAAAAGAGGTCATGGTACGCGGCCTTACACCTAATTTATTAGAGAGACTGATTTCTAGACTCAAATCTGCAACCTATTGCCTTTGGTGGATGGTACTTGCAATTGCACCAAGGCTTGACCTGTAAAACAAAGAAAGAAAGATGATATAATAAATTTGAATCTTAATACCTTACATAGCCGGTATACTGCTACTGTGTTGCGACTGTTGTTGATGCTAAATACTATTGTGTTTGGATGACGTTATTTATTTATTGGGTAATTGCAGTTTGCTTACATGTGGTTAGACTTCGTTTTAATATTGCATACCCATGGTTTTGTTACCCATCTCTCCCCTTGCCGTTAGAAAAACACATTTTAACACAAAAACATAAAAGAAAACGGACCAAACACCTCTCAAGAAAATCTTTTGTCACACCATTTTCAGGGGATTCATTAACACTCAAAGTTTAGAGCAAACTAACAGGCAAAATCTATGCTATTGGATCAACTTTTGCTGATTTGTATTCCTCTCCACTGAACTTTGTTCCTTGTTTGTATGACATTATTTATTTATTTACTTTTTCTTACTCAAAAGTCCACTGGTGATGGAGCATACAAATATGCTGACGTTTTTCAGTTACAGGCTTGATATTACTTTTGATAGAGTGAGTGAAATAGCTTGAATTGCTGCTGGTGCTAATTTCTTACTACATGTATGATAGAAAGTTCTGGTGTGTCTTTAGTAAATAGTAAGTTATATTAATGTTGATTTTTTTTTTTTTTAAGTAAAGTGCATTGCTATCATATGGCAATGCATTTGCTTTGATTTCTCTTCTAGAATAGTTCATGTGCACACTATGATTCCTATGGCTATGCTTTGCTGTAGTCACATATGGGTAAATGTGGTTATGTTGGGTGATAATTAGGCTGGGTAGGCTATATTTTATATCGAATGTTGGATGGAAGAATTAAAATTTAAGGGCAGATATATATTGAGTTAATTTTCTTAAGTGGGACATTTGATGCCTACAAAAGCTAACAAAATGTTGGTAGAAGCGCACTTAAAGGGATTATTTACACCTAAAGGAAGCTTATTTCAGAAAGCGCACTTTTATTTATTTATTTTAAAAGGTAGGTAACTCATTAAATTAAACAATTGATTCTGAATGTTATTAATATGGGATGTTGATTTGTTTTATAAATACCAATCTCATGGTGTGATACAACACATAAGCGTATACCATATTATAAATTCTAAAATAAGAGAGGGAAAAAAAAATCATCTAAGGGATCACATTTTTTAACATGATTGATCCAATTATTTGAAATATATTGATGATGGCAACAAGTGATTGCTTGGAGAATAGAATAAGAACCCAATGAATGTGCTGAAGACTATCTGTGTTTGATGATGTTTACTGGACATGGGGTAATGTTACTTACTATAACTACTAGAGTTGAAGGAGAAAGATTCAACATGAGATCAAGAGTGAGGTCACTAGGGAGAACAACGGTGTTCAAGTTCTAGTTTACAACATATTCCTATTGGGTGAGAGGGTATTAATTAGATGAAGCAGACGAGGAAGATGATGAGAGTTGCAAAATCTTGTGTTAACCTATTGAGAGAGAGGATATTAATATAGAAGAAGCAGACAGGGAATATGATGAGGCNAGAGGATTATATAATATGTTGTGTTTAATTTTTATCAGATTAATTGATTGCTTGATTATTATATTTTTTGTCAATAATTATTTTCATATCTACTAAATTATTTTTGAAAAACATGCCATTTACTTCAATTAGGCTCATGCTTGCACTCTATGCCATGGTGCTCTCTCCAACATATAGTTTAATTATAATTCATGTATTTCTTTCTAATTGAGCATGCCAATGTTGGGGTGTGAGGTTATGGGTCAGAGCACTTGAAATTGTAGAGCCTCTATGGCACATAATGTGAGGTTGACTTTCTTAAATCATAAAGACCAATTTGACCTATGCACTGCACTAACTTTTGGGAATGTAAGGCTAACCAAACCCCACAGCCTCATTATCAACTCATATCTCACAAATATCCAAAACTACGAGAGGGTCTCACTCTTAACACCTTCACTTCCCCCCCTCCCCCCTTTTTTTGTTTCTTCTTACCATAATGAAGGTGAGATGAATTTTATCACATTGTGTGCTTCAGGTCGTGGAAAGCTTTTCTTTTGGCACAATCCAAAAACACACTGAAGAAACTCTATACATTAGATTTAATTTGTTGCATGTTGCCTCAGGGTGCTCTAATTAGTTATTAGGTCATCAGACGAATTGATAGATACAGGCCAATTGACTTTAAGTTGCACATAGTCTTGTATAAATTTTGGAAATAGGTAATTGCCATTTGGAATTACACCTCATCTATAGATAATTGATTTTAACTTTAATCTGTTTGGCCAACTGCCGATTGATTTTTTAAACTTTAATTTGTTGGGCTAATTGATGGATCCATTTCAATCTCCTGTATCCTTGGTGTGTTTTAGTAATTTCGATCTGGAGTTGTTTGATTCATGTATTTTCTAATTGCAGTTTGTAGGCTTGGGAGGGACATGATCCATGCCTACTATCTCACACTCTCCAGGTTTGTAAGTAAGGATCCCCCACTCCTTTACTCTTTCTATTTTTGGTTTTAATTAAATGCTTTAGTGAAGTTGGTTGGCTATAGTAGAAAATAAGGACTATTAATTTGGTTGCTAGAAAGTAGAGGACAATAGAGAAATGCAGCATTGCAACTTTGATTCATGGGTTTTATGGTTGTTTTAACTACTTTGCACGATGAAAAACCCCACTTAGCCTCTTGGTGTATTAGGCTCAGTTGGGAATAGGTTTTTGTTTTCTTTAATACCCCATAGTGAAAAACTTATAATTTGATTTTCTTAAGTTTTGTACTAATATTTTTATATTATTTAAGGTCTCTATGATAGAGAGAATAATTCCATTTGTTTCTCTAGGAATTTTGGAGTGCAAGCCTTAGCAAAGTCATTGAAGTCTCAATTAAAATTTCCTCGCAAGTATCCTATTAGGTAGATTCAAATGGTAAATACCCAAGATGTTTCCTTAGTGGTGGCAGCAGTGAGTCAAGAGGTGCCTTGGTTGTTCTAGAAGGCTTGGATCGTAGCGGGAAGACTTCACAGTCTAGTAGATTACTCTCATACTTGGAGGGATTGGGGCATTCAGCTGAATTATTGAGGTTTCCTGACAGAAGTACAAATGTTGGGCAAATGATATCTTCTTACCTTTCCAACAAATCACAATTGGATGATCACACGATCCATCTTCTCTTTAGTGCAAATCGTTGGGAGAAGAGGTTTGTTATGTTACTTTTATGCTATTTGATGTGTTCTGGTTTGGGGAATTTTGGCTATAGGCTGAAATGCCTTGTTTGTTCTGATATTAGTTTCTTGCTTGTTCTATTTCTTATGCCTACCTAAAAGGGAAACGAGAAACAAATCTTGGAATTTGATAATAAAACATACAATGCAAACCTTCAATGCTTAACAATGTTATGAACCTTAAGGTTCTTGAATATGGAGAATGGAACAATTATAAAGGCATTACCTATGACAAGGCTAAAAGTCCAATTTGAAAGCACTTTGAGAGTGGACTTCGGCTTCTATCTCATTCTTGACATCAAACTTCATCACTTTTATTGATTCTATGAATTTGAGATAGCTTTTATTTTTCTTTTAGACTAAAGTACACTTTTGGCTCTTAAAAGTTTGGGGCTTTTTTCATTTTGTCCCTTCATGTTTCAAAATTTTCATTTTGGTCCTCATGCTTGATTCAGTTTTTTGTTTGACCCTTCGCGTGTCAAATTTTTATTTTCTCAAAGGGCTAAAATAAAGGGTCATTATGTTTCATATTATTTATTTGTAGGAAGTCACATAAAAGTGATGGATAACACGCTTGAAATTGCATTTATAAACCCAAGTATATATTGGAAAAATAAATAATTCCTATAGCATTCCTTGGAATAAACCAAACATGGGTATCTCCCATTACCCGGAATCTTATTAATGTTTCAATCAAATCAATGGTGGATATAGTTATATTTCTGAGCATCCAGGTTTCCGGTGTGGTTTCTTGAGTTATGGTCAGACTGGATGTGGTTTCATAAGAGTTTTAGAATGTGATATCACAAATATTTGTGAATTGTTATCTTGGCTGCACTTGATGCAGAATGTGTATAGTAGATATGTGCCATATGGGAAACACTGACACAATAAAATGTCCCACATGTCTATGCTGGACGTGTGTTGGACACAGACATGCCAGGGACACTATTGCTCGTGTGTCTGTGGTGTGTCCCAAAATAAAATAATAATAATTTTATTCTAATAAGGTTAAGACAACATGGAGACACAACTGTAAAAAAAATCCAAAAAAAAAAGAATAGGAAAAAAATATCAATGCTTCAGATCTTCATATGCAATCTTCTCTCTTTGATTCAATCTGCACTCCAGCCACTAAACAGCCAGATTGATGCCATTCGAAGCTCATTGGCACTTCTACAAGTCAAGGATCTCTTTCGTACTCGTCTGGTACATGGTTGTCCAAAGCCTGGAATGGATGGATCTGTTGCTTCCTCTATTGCTAATTGGCACTTACAAGCTCATCAATGATCTCTTTCTGTTGTGGCTTGAAATGAAATCAAGTTCTTCTGGGTGTTTATGGCGACATCATCTTGCTCTCTCTTATTGCCTAGTTTTATTTTTCTCTCTTGAGACTTTTGGTGATAGTAAGCAAAAAATAACAAAGGGTAGTAACAAAATAAAGAATAAGAAATGAAAACTATAATTAGTACATAATAGGTGGTCCCTATTCCTTTGACCAACACAATCCATTATATTTCTTTTCCTTCTATTTTTTTGTTTCAACTTTGCACATTGACCCCAAAGAAAGAAAATCTAAACAAGAAATAAAAATATTATTTATTTCTAAAGCCTGAATGGCAAAGGGCTTGGTTTTTATGTTTCTGCTGATCATTTTATTTCTTGGGACAAAAACTTTAGTGACTATGTGCACAAGAACACTTTTGACTGTGGTTGGACTTTTACTCAGTTAGCCATAGTGCATGTGCAGATCATTGATGGAAACTAAATTGAAGACTAGAACCACCCTTATTGTCGACCGCTATTCCTATTCTGGGGTAGCTTTCTCATCTGCCAAAGGACTTGGTGTTGAATGGTGTAAGGTGAAGATATTGTTCAGATTGTTCATAAATGAACTTTTATGCATTTTATCATGTTTTGAGAAGAAGTCTTTTGCAGGCACCAGAGGTTGGGTTGCTGGCTCCAGATCTGGTATTGTACCTTGACATACAGCCAGAGGTAAGTTGTAGCTACTACTCTGTTGACTTTTGTAATTATCAAGGACTTCAGCCATATTATCAACATGTGTTTCTTTGAGTTTTGTAGGATTTTTTTTTTCTTTGATAAGTTCTTTGAGTTCTATAGGTTTAAGGCATGAGCTGTCCTGCCTGAGAGCTGGTGTGCCATGTGTTGAAAGATTTCATCATGTTCATTTTTATCTAAACTATATTTGAGACACACATACCGCTTTATGTGGTGTTGGCTCCACATCTGGTATTGTTTCTTATGTGCATAAAGATTCTAGGCTGTCAAGACCACCTCACCCAGCTGAATCTGAAAATAAATAACAGAAGAAAAGGGGAGGGGGAAAAAAGTGAGATGGTAAGTATAGCCTTTTATGCAGGGAATTCATGAACCAAAATCAACCAACTCTAATGGTTCTGTGAAATCGAATGACTATCCATTAAGCCATTGTGATAATTTGTTTTGAAACTTCTTTTGCGTTTGGAAGATGTTATCAGTGAGAGGGAGAGAATTTAATAAATGATGCCTCAATCAAAAGCAAGAAAGTAATTGCCCGTTCTAGGGCGTGCATTGATATGAATGTATGCGCCAATATAAAAGATAGGAAGACCTCAGTGAGCTATTCCAAGAGTGAGGAGTCTTTAACCACAAAGAACCTAGCTGATATCCCAAATGGAAAGTTCCAGTTCAAGAGTCAACTCGGGGGCCAAGTGGGCAATTCTATTAGAAGGAAAAGTGGTGGAAATTGCGTCGATTGTGATAGAGGAAATTTGAGCAAATACAACACAAGTCCTGGGATGGTTCAATCACAAGCTACAAAAAGCTTGGAAATGGATATTCCCCTTAATGCCACTGAGCATGAAGACGGGTTGCCTGCCACTCATAGACTCGATTAGGGGTTTGATGGAAAACCCATGGTGGAGCCATCTGTTCGACACCCCAGAACCAGAGGAAGTGAGAAGGATTGTCTGGGAAACCATTCCACAGATCCACCCAGCCTCGATGTTGTGCGAAGTGGAGCTAGAGTTGAGTCTCACGGCGAGAACAATGTTGGAGAATCAGCCCATCACAACCGCCTTCATGGGCAACAGACATGCGTTAAAGATCCTTCCAAGTGTTTCAACCAATTTTGGTGTTCAATCTCCACATCATCGCCAGAGAGAATGAGATAGGGGTGCTGTAGCACTAGCTAACGATGATGCTGGGGTTGGAGCAGACAATAGAGTTGATGAGGAAGACCGGATGGAATTTGATGGAGGAAGCGAGACTGCTTTCACCCTTCAATGAGTGCCCCACCCTTGATCATTGTTTAGTCATGAATATCATAGCGTGGAATTGCAGGGGCACTTTAAAGCCCAACTTCCAGAATCATGTTTGTGAATTGGTCCAAAATCACGACCCATCCATTCTTATTATCATGGAGACCCAAGTAGGTGGAAAGAGAGCTAAAGAAATCTCGGATAGGCTGCCTTTTGATGGGGCTATCCATATTGACACCATTGGCTACACGGGTGGCTTATGGGTTTTGTGGAGCTATGATAGAGTCATGGTTTCTCCTCTAGCTACAATGAAGCAAGAAATTCACATCACAGTCAAGGTGAGACCCTCAAACTTTGATTTTCTAGTTTCTGCTGTGTATGCCAGCCCTCGATTCAATGAAAGATGGGTTTTATGGAATAACCTTAAAAATGTAGCTAAACTTCATAATAAACCTTGGATTATTGCTAGTGATTTTAACAAAGTTCTTGCAGATGGGGAAAAATTTGGGGGTAGGTCTATTAATATAAACCGCTCACTTCTGTTTAAGGAGTGCCTTGATGCTTGTAATATGGTGGACTTGGCTTCTCAGGGCCTAGTACACATGGTCAAATTTAAGGGAAGTTACCAGACTGATATTGGAAAGATTGGATAGGTTCTTCGTCAATCCAGGCTGGTGCACCATGTATCTAAATGCTAGAGTTGTCCACCTGACCAGAGTTCACTCGGATCATTGCCTTGTAGTGCTTGATTTTTACCACCAAGATTTCACGAGATTCAAGAGGCCTTTCAAATTCCAAAGTTTTTGGCTCTCTGATCTATCTTTCCCAAGAGCAATCTCTGATGCCTGGGCTCAATCTACTCACCTTGTTGAGGCAGTGGAGAAGTTTACCAAGAATGCTACTGACTGGAACCTTAACCATTTCACGAATATCTTCGTTAAGAAAAGGAGGCTAATGGCCAGATTAAATGGCTGTTAAAAAGCTCTAGCAGCGAGACCTTCCCCAATCCTTGTTGATCTGGAAAAGAGCCTCCAATGCGATCTCAATGAGGTCTTGAACCAGGAGCAGGAGCTTTAGGCTCTCAAATCTAGAGTTAATTGCATGCTGTTAGGAGATCACAATACTTCTTTTTTCCTTGTCTTGACGCTTGTTAGGAGAAGAAGGAACATAATTACTTGCATGAAGAATAATGTGGGTGATTGGATCCAAGAAAGACTTAGATCATGGATTTTGTCCGAAAAGGGTTTGAAGACTTGTATACAACTAGTCACCTTATGGCAAATTGGCATCTCTTGCCCAAATTCCCTTAGCAAGCATCCTTATCTGATACCGAGAGGGACTGCCTGTATGAGTTGGTGTCCACAGAGGAGGTTAAAAAAGCCATGTGGTCCATCAAAGCTCTAGGACCAGACGGCCTCGACGTCGGGTTTTTTCAACGTTTTTGGTTGATTGTTGGTGACTCAGTGACGAAGGAAATAAAAACTATTTTCCAAGAGAAGAGAATTCCCAAGTACTTAAATGAAACAAATATTACTCTCATAGCCAAAGTCCAAGGGCCTAAAACTCTTGGGAATTATCGCTCAATTGGGCTTTGCAATACGGTATATAAAATGGTTACAAAGATCATTGTAGCAAGGCTTAGACAGCTCCTCGACAAGCTTGTCTCTCCAGTGCAAACAATATTCGTCCCAGGTAGAAAGGGAGTTGACAACGTGATTATTGTTCAGGAAATCATCCTTACAATTGGTAGGAAAAAAGGGAATGTGGGCAAAATGGTGATAAAGGTGGATTTGGAAAAAGCATATGACAAGCTCGAATGGAGCTTCATTCGTGAAACACTTCTAAAGTCTAATATTCATCAAGATCTTGTGCGTTTCATCATGAGCTGCATCTCAACCATGTCTACTTCTGTACTACTTAATGGAGGGAAACTGGAGGCCTTTTACCCCTCTCGTGGGATCTGCCAAGGGGACCTACTATCTCCTTACATCTTCATCTTGTGCATGGAAGTCCTAGGTCAACTTGTTGAAGAAAAATGTAATGATAAACTCTGGATTCCGATCAAGGCTTCGAGGAGCGGTTTAGTTTTCTCTCATCTCTTTTTCGCGGACGACCTGGTCCTTCTTGTGAAAGCTTACTGCACAAACTATGTTGCTATAAGAGACGTGCTAGATGATTTCTATGCTAAGTGGGGACAAACAATAAGTGAAAGCAAATCCAGAGTTTTCTTCTCTCCTAATGTAGACAGGGATACCCTAGAATCCTTTGTGATATCTTGGGATTTCAATCCACTCCTAACTTGGGGAAATACCTCGGGTTTCCCATTAATCATGGAGGAGCTAATAAGCAGGACTTCGACTTTGTTCTGGATAGAGTCAAGCAAAAGTTGGCGGGGTGGAAAGCCAGTCTAATGTCCTTTGCAGGTAGAGCTATCCTTGTCCAAGCTTCTTCTTCAACGATTCCGGCATATGTTATGCAATGCAATGCTTTGCCGAACAAAATTCTGCATAACATTGATAGGGTCAACCGCAATTTTCTTTAGGGCTCTTTGGAAGTGAATAAAAAAATGCACTGGGTTGAGTGAAATAAAATCATAAAGCCCAAGAGAGAGGGAGGGCTCTGTTTACACACAACCAGAGGAGGAAACCTATCCTTGCTTGCCAAGTTGAACTGGAGGTTTCATTTAGAGGGGCACACTCTATTGGCTAAGGTATTGAAAAGTACATATTGTACAAGGCAGAGAATCAATTCAAGGAATCAAAACAAGCTTCCTTGCTCAAGTGTGTGGGCAACCATGAAAAGAGGTGTGGGCATTTTTGAGAAAGACATTAAGTGGATTCCAGGAAGGGATAGTAATCTAAAATTTTGGTTGGATTTTTGGTCCAATGAAGGCTCCTTGAGAAACCTGATCCAAGGCCCTCTTCGGCAGGGAGAAAGAAGATTTGAAATTCGAAGATGTGGTCTCCATGAATGGGTGGGACTGGTCTAGATTGTCCATTCATTTACTAGATGATCTAATGCTAAAGATTAGGGCCACCCCCACTTTGATTGCTGCTAGAGGCGAAGACAGGCTAGCCTAGAGAGGCTCTAATCACGGTGACTTTGAGCTAAAAAGTGTGTATAGCATAGCAACTAAGCGATATCTCTCAATTTCCTGGACAATGGGTGTGGAAAGTTGAAGCTCTTCCTCAGATCCAATCCTTCGTGTGGTTGTGTAGCCATAATAGCATTGGGGTGAAGGAGTGCCTTATCAGAAGAGGTGTCTCAACCGACCCTACCTGCTCTCTTTGTCACAGAGTTCCTGAATCCATTCTTCATGCTTTAAGAGACTGTGAGGTAGTTAAAAGCTTCTAGCTATAGCTAAGAGCCGATGAGATAAGTAGTGGATTCTTCTCCAAGGATTTACAGACTTGGCTAAAAAAGAATGGTACTTATAAAATCAAGAGGAGTGCGAACCAGCCCTAGTGGAGCATAACTTTTTTGTTTGCTATTTGGCTTTTTTGGAAACACATGAACAATATAGTTTTTCAAAACAAACCCATTCAACGTAGACTCGGGTTTGAAGTGTATCGGACAGCCATTGAGTTTGATTATTGTGCCAAAGCCCCTAAAGGGGTATACCAGCACGTTATAAGGAGAGTGAGATGGGAGAAACTTGACATTGGTTGGGTCAAATTAAACTCTGACGGGTCTTGTAGAGGAAATCCATGTGTTGCGGGTAGTGGAGGACTCATTAGAAATGAGAAGGGGGAATGGATTTGTGGTTTTGCAAGGAGGATTGGAATCACCACTAGCTTCACTGTGGAGCTATGGGGTCTGAGGGATGGGCTACTTCAATGTCTCAACCTTAATCTCTCTTCTGTGCTAATAGAACTAGATGCAAAATCTATAGTTGATTTGCTGGTTAACTCAGACTACTCTAATAATGCCATATCCCCCTTGGTGGATGATTGCAGGTCCCTTATGGCACAACTTCCCCGAGTCTAGATCAAGCACTACTTTTGGGAAGCTAATAGATGTGCAGATGGTTGCACATGGCTCGGAGTGGAGCAAAGTAGTGATTTCCTTTTGTTCAATTGTCCACCTATGGACACTATTGATCTTTTTAACTTTGATGCTAATGGTTTGTACTTCAACAGGCTTTGTCCTGAACCTGTGTTTTCTCTTTAGTTTTTAATGCATTTTGATGTTTACCAAAATATATATATATATATATATTTTCCCCTAAAATGTATACCAGGTTACTTTTTGTTCTTAAAATTGTTCAAGTTCTAGGCCCATTACCGAAAGTTTAAAGTGATCTACATTTTGTCCTCCATTCACTACTGTTATGTTTTTTTGCAAACGTGTCTAATTGAAGGGACAAAATAGAACTTGGGTCATATTCCAGGGACAAAAATAGAACCTAAACTATATTTTTTTCATGGCTGAAATATAGTCTAGGCTCTATTTTTGTCCCTAAAATATGCATTTTGCTAGACATGTTGACAAAAAAACTTAATGAAAATGAATGGACAGAAGGACGAAATGAAGGAAATTTTAAAATTTTGTTTTTAAACTTCAAGGACGATGATAGAACATCAAGCGTATTTCAGAGACTAAAAGAATATTTTTGTCTACATGATATGTGCCTTACCAATTATAGAGATAGCATATTACTTCTGTGCATACTAGTGGAAGATAAACTTGATATACACAGACACACACGCTCATGTACCCTTGCATATACTTTTTTTTTTTTTTTTTTTTTTTTTTTGAGAAACACACACACAAAGGAGAGGGAATGAGGTTTTAACACAAAGGCACACCACAAAATCTACTCAAAAGCCATTGTAATTTTTCAGGGAGGTTGGGGAAAGTTATACTATACACAACACTCTCTTAAGTAATTTGCAAGGGCAAGTTGTATTATCCTTGCACATACTTAAGTTCATAAATTTCTACCCTTCTATAGTGTGCATGCACATACACCTAATATACAAAGACATTCATATGTATAGATTTACATACTTCTAGGAGCCTGCTACTACTTGGAATAAAACCGTTCAAACAACTGTTTATATTTTGCAGTATGGCTTCATGTGATATTTCAGCTTTTGTTAAACATGTAGTAATAAAATAATCCAGCCTTGCTCAATAATGGTGATACAACTAAGTTGGAGTAGAGTCTGTTATTGAATGTTGATTGATTTTCAGTATGTATTATCTTTATCCTTCATTCTATATTTTAAGGAATGCGGAAATATAATGTTTTAGATAGTAATTGCATTTAATTCTATCTAAAGTTATGCTGGTCTTTGATTCCCATTTATTTCACTCTGGGAGTTTGCTCATTTATTTATCTTTTATTGACAGAGAAAACAACAAGAAAAGGAGGCTATTAGATAATAATAGTGAATATTCCATTTTGAAATTATGTAGTTTGTTGGTTTATTCCTCCTTTACCAGTGGAGTTTTGTTTTGTTTTGTTTTGTTCTTGGCTTCTATTTTTTTAAATTTTTTTTAAAGACTGGCATTGTTTGACATACAATGTTTGCTGCCCACAGTGTCTTCCCCTGGTCAATTTTGCTTTCTGTTAATAAAGTTTCATTTTGAATTTCACTTGTCTAGTTTTCTCTCTAATATCATTTGTGGATTGCTTTGAGTTTTGACCTTGTATCATTGATTCATTGAAGACAGTTGATGCCTGCCAACCCATAGAAGATATTGAGAAACAGCTGCAAGAGCTTGTGTTGGAATCTGTCATGATGTGCCAGAAGGGCAAACCCCTAGCCAATCTCTGGTCAGGTTAATCCTTCCTGCCTTTTGTTTATTTTTATACTTTTTATCTTTTCCCTCTGAGATTCTGCAAATGCTTCTCCGCATAATTCTGGCACTGTTTTGGAATCACTTTCAGCCCCTATTTTAATGACAAAGGAGGTATGTGAATTTTATAGTTCATATAAAATTGTGAAAAAATTGTATATTTTGCAAACAGTTAACTGAATATGAGAATCACTACTAGCTTGAACATAATTATATCTTTCTAACATTTTTCATAGTTGAAAATCACTACTGGCTTGAAGGTAATTATGTCTTGCTAATATTATTCTTAGTTGAAAAAACTGAAGAAGAATAATTTATTGTTCTATCTGAAATCTGTCAATCATAATATCTTTTGAGGTTTGCTAAATTGAAACTGAGTACTTACAGAGTTGGAACATCTCCAAGATTCTCCTCCAACTTAAGCTAGCTATTTTATAAAAAGCTACGGTAGTTGGCCAAATGCAACTAGCTCTTTAGCATCAGAAAAATAATTTCTCTCATTATTTTGTATGATCTCCACTTGTTATGTTTGTATTTACCTTTTCCCTTTTCTTCTTTCCTCCATTTTCAGTTGCCACTCCATTTCTCTCTTCTTCTTTCATTCTGATCTCCCTCTCTCGCCTCCTTCTTCAAAGAGTTCCACCAAGAAACTGCAATGACTTGGCACCAGTGAAAGGGCCAATAGAGGTTATGGTGTGGCAGTTTGGATGGTAGTTTGGCTTTATGCAATTCAAAAGGGATGGAAACTTTGGGTGGTGATTTGGTTGGTTTTGAAGGCTTAGGTGGTGGATTCCAGGGGTTTGACCAATTGATGTGATGGGTTGGCTGTAGTGAGTTTTGAGTGGTTGGTGGTGATTGGGTTCTAGTGAGAAGCTTGGGTTGGGGGCCTGGGGGCCCAACTTCTTGTGGGTTTGGTGGCTGATTGGATTTTGGTATGAAACTTAGGCATCGGCTCAGGTTGTGGATTTGGTGGCTGATTGGTGGTAATGGTGATGAGTTTTGGTGATTTCGTGGCTCTGCATGTGTTTTTGATGGTTTATGGGTGTGGTTGGGCATGGTTTTGGTTGAATGTGTGTGTGTGTGTGTGCGTGCGTGTTTTGCTATGGGTAATTTGTGTTGTTGATGCTAATTCAGTTTTCTGTTTTTTTATCTGGTTGGTGGTGTCTTTATCTCTGGTTGTGGTTGATGATGTTTCTGTTGTTTCTTGGTTGATATCCTTCTCTCTTTTTGTGTTTTAAGTTTTACCTGTAGTTGTCTTTGGGGATTGAAGAGTAAAGTAGCATCTCCACCCTTATTCAGCTATTCCTTAAAATAATCTCTTACGGATAACTTCATGACTATATTTTTAAATACTAGTTTCTGAGAAGCCAGATTTCAAATGGAAACGTGTTAGTTTATACATTATATTAAGAAGGGATAGATAAAGGCACAAGTACTCTACACATCGATTAACTCTTTCACTGGTGTTGGTACTAACCGTTATTTACTTTATATTAAACTTCATGTCTTATCCAACTGCGCTCATTAGATGAATATTTTTCTGTAGGGATAGATTGGCAAATGCAAGGAGACACGTGCTTCACCAATCCCTTACAGAGGGGGTCTAACCTTGAAAATAAATTTATGATGGTATCTCCAAATCTAATGGGTCAGCATTTGAATCCACATGCTCAAGTATCCTACCAAGAGTCACCATCCCAAGTTGAAATGGAACCTACTGTTAAGAAATCACAATGAGGTAATAACTTCACCATAGAAGAAGACCTTCTCCTTCTATCTGCATGGCTAACTATTTGCTTGGATGCAGTGCAAGGGAATGAGCAAAAACACAAGGCATACTGGAGGAGGATTTGGGGCCTCTTCCAAAACTAGAAGACCTTTATTTCTGAACATAGTCCGACATCTCTAATGAATCAGTGGTCAACAATTCAACTTGGCACTGATAAGTTTTGTGGGTGCTTGGCCCAGGTTGAATCAATGCATCAAAGTGGTCTAAATGAACATGACAAGGTATACATTATATTGAAAGTGGTGTCAATGCATCAATGCATAAATAGTTTCACAATTCTAATTATTTTCTATTGTTGATTTTTCAGATTTGTAAGGCGAAACGTATGTATCAAGAATCACATAAAATCTCGTTCCAATTTGAACATTGTTGGAATATGTTGAGGTGTCAACCAACATGGTTAGAGCATAATGAGAGGCAAAGAATTAAAAGAATTAGAAATGCAATGCCATCTTCTCCTACCCCAGAGTTGATAAATATTGGAGAAGACAATGTCTCACATGATACCTTTGTAGATTTGGAGAGACCACTAGACAAGAAGGTCAAAAAGGAATGGGTGAGTAAACGAAAGAACGATGATAATACAAGTTTGAAACTAAAAGGGATATTGAATGAGATAGAAGAAGAGAAAAACATAAATGATAAGGAAATTGAAATTCTTGAGAAAAAATGTTTTAAAGAACAAGAGCAAGATTGCATCAAGCAAGAACAAGAACAAAAGAGAATTTGTATAAAGAAAGAGCAAGTGCAAGAACAAGAACAAGAACAAGAGCGACTTCATATCATGCAAGAAAAGATTCGAATGGAACAATTGAAAGAAGAGTAAAGAATTATAATGATGGATACGAGTAGCTTGTCTCAAATACAACAAGAATATTATCATCAATGCCAAATGGAAATTCTTGAAGGTCGAAGGAGTAAATGGTCATTATCGTTGGTTTAGGCAAACTAACATGTCATGGTAAAATGCAGGGTATACGTAGTTTCTTTTGCTAACTAAGTGAGTATATGTAGTTTGTTGTAAAGCATTGGGGCCTTCCTAATGAGTATAATGACTTGTTAAGTACTTTATATGTTTTAATAGGTCTTGTTGAGCAAAATTAAATTCCTTGGCAAATTATAAATTAAAATCAAGACTAACATGATTGAGTCATAAGACCATGAAGTTTAACATGGAATGAATTAAATAAATTCCGTTTCACTCTCATGTGAAATTGGTGTGACTATTATTGATCTTGGTCTTCTATTTTGTTAACAATAATATTTACGATTTTTTCTAATTTTAAAAATTTAAAAAAAAAAAAAAAAAAAAACTACTAATCTGGACCCAATTGAACTAGCTGAAAAACATTTTGAATTTATTTATTTTAAATTGGCTGAAAAACATTTTGTACTTATTTATTATCAAGAATAAAATGTATTGTAATGAAATAACTTAACCAATTCAATGTTAAATTGCATGTTATTTATGGTTCTAATATGTATGTTAGATTTCGTGTCAAGTGGATATTATTTACTATTTGATTCATAAACTTATTTTTTATACATAATTTTAGATTACAAAAACTTGAAATTTAAATATTTGATTCATGACATAATTATTAATCTTTAATCTTCTAAAATTTGTGTGAGTATTAAGGATATAAGAAGAAAATGTAGTTCAATGGTGAATCTGTCAAAATTTATATCCAATTAATAAATATTATGTGGAGTTGTAGCAATTAACTACAATCGAGTTTGTAACCAAACTCTATCGCCCTTCTATTGGTTAAGGGGGACAATACTAAAAGGTGAAAAACAAGGCTATTGTGGCTTGGCATTGCTTAGCAATGAAGCCAATATTTTGATTTAAAACCTTGCCACCCAATGTATACTCTCTTATGTCATAACAATTGCATATGACCACTTATGGTTATAACTTATAACCTTACTAAAAAAAATTAAGTGGGAAAAAACAAGTGGCTAAGGTGTGTATCAAATCCATGAACTCAATAAATCGACTCAATCCAATGTCTTGGGTTAGGTTGGGATGAAATTTTATTTTGAACATTGGATTGGATAGAGATGATTTTTTTTTTTTTTTAAACATCTGACCCAACTCAATCTATGATGTACATAAACTTATTTTATTCCTTTATTTTAATTTGATTGATTTTGATATTTTGATAATTTATTTATTAATTTGAAATTTGGAATATAATTTAAGCAAATTATTGAATTGTAGTAATAATTTTATTGGAAAATGTTTAAATAATTGATGAAATTTTAAATTTTAACTGCTATCTACCATCCCAATGTGTTCCAAATATATTATTTTGATAATTAAACATTGAGCTATTAAGGGCCCAAAACGACATAATTTTGTATCAACAAAGTTGATTAGACTAACACGAAAACTAAATTGAACAAATTAAAAGTTAGAAAAATAAATTAAATGAAAGTGTGAGGTTTTATAACTAATTAAATTTTAGACAAAGTTTAAGGTGCAATTGTAATTAGAATAATTACTTGTAAATTGTTATTAGTTATAATTTGAACCCATCATGTAAATTATTTTTTTACCTATCAGTAACAATTTATCACTTAAAATTGATTGTAAAAATGTTATGTGTGTAGCATTTATTTTTATAATTTGGCCTCTTATCTTTTCTTGTTCTTCTTTCTTTTTATTTTATTCATTTATTTATTATTATTTTTTTGGAAAGTTTGCAAGCCGTGTGCCTTGGAGATATTATTGACCGTTACAACAAATTATGTTTTGGGCGCGTATTTGTCGCGCTATAATTTTTTAAGATCTCCAGCCCAAAATAAAAAAAAATAGAACAAAACCCTAGTAGCTCAACGGTGTCACTCTATTCTTAAAATCCATAATTAAAAAAAAAAAAAAACACCCTTCTCCTCCGTCGAAGGCAAACCCTTCTGCCTTCTCCTCCTCTCACCACGTCACACCGCATCCCCATCCACCAAAAACTACAAGTCGTGTACGGACGAGTTTCTTTGCTTTATATTCGATTCCATTGCGACTACTTGACAGTGAGTGTGTTTTTTTTGTTTTTGTTTTTGTTTTTGTTTTCACCTTTACTTGCTATGTAACAATGGATTGGTTTACCGAAAATTGTATGTGTGTGTTTTATTTTATTTTATTTTTATTTTTAAAATTCTATAATAATCAGCCAAGGCCTTTCAAATTGTAAACCTCGCTGATAAATCGGTTATTTAGCTAATTCCTTGAAACTCTATTTACAAGTATGATATATGTTGGGTAAAGGATGAAGAAAAGTACTTTCCGATTCTTGAGAAACCTCTAAATTTTTTATTTGCGGGGTTTAAAAGAGGCCATGGTACGCGGCCCTACACCTAATTTATTAGAGAGACTGATTTCTAGACTCAAATCCGCAACCTATTGCCTTTGGTGGATGGTACTTGCAATTGCACCAAGGCTTGACCTGTAAAAAAAAGAAAGAAAGATGATATAATAAATTTGAATCTTAATACCTTACATAGCCGGTATACTGCTACTGTGTTGCGACTGTTGTTGATGCTAAATACTATTGTGTTTGGATGATGTTATTTATTTATTGGGTAATTGCAGTTTGCTTACATGTGGTTAGACTTCATTTTAATAATGCATACCCATGGTTTTGTTACCCATCTCTCCCCTTGCCATTAGAAAAACACGTTTTAACACAAAAACATAAAAGAAAACGGACCAAACACCTCTCAAGAAAATCTTTTGTCACACCATTTTCATGGGATTCATTAACACACAAAGTTTAGAGCAAACTAACAGGCAAAATCTATGCTATTGGATCAACTTTTGCTGATTTGTACCCCTCTCCACTGAACTTTGTTCCTTGTTTGTATGACATTATTTATTTATTTACTTTTTCTTACTCAAAAGTCCACTGGTGATGGAGCATACAAATATGCTGACGTTTTTCAGGTACAGGCTTGATATTACTTTTGATAGAGTGAGTGAAATAGCTTGAATTGCTGCTGGTGCTAATTTCTTACTACATGTATGATAGAAAGTTCTGGTGTGTCTTTAGTAAATAGTAAGTTATATTAATGTTGATTTTTTTTTTTTGAGTAAAGTGCATTGCTATCATATGGCAATGCATTTGCTTTGATTTCTTTTCTAGAATAGTTCATGTGCACACTATGATTGCTATGGCTATGCTTTGCTGTAGTCACATGTGGGTAAATGTGGTTATGTTGGGTGATAATTAGGATGGGTAGGCTATATTTTATATCGAATGTTGGATGGAAGAATTAAAATTTAAGGGCAGATATATATTGAGTTAATTTTCTTAAGTGGGACATTTGATGCCTACAAAAGCTAACAAAATGTTGGTAAAAGCGCACTTAAAGGGATTATTTACACCTAAAGGAAGCTTATTTCAGAAAGCGCACTTTTTTTATTTTAAAAGGTAGGTAACTCATTAAATTAAACAATTGATTCTGAATGTTATTAATATGGGATGTTGATTTGTTTTATAAATACCAATCTCATGGTGTGATACAACACATAAGCGTATACCATATTATAAATTCTAAAATAAGAGAGGGAAAAAAAAAATCATCTAAGGGATCACATTTTTTAACATGATTGATCCAATTATTTGAAATATATTGATGATGGCAACAAGTGATTGCTTGGAGAATAGAATAAGAACCCAATGAATGTGCTGAAGACTATCTGTGTTTGATGACGTTTACTGGACATGGGGTAATGTTACTTACTATAACTACTAGAGTTGAAGGAGAAAGATTCAACATGAGATCAAGAGTGAGGTCACTAGGGAGAACAACGGTGTTCAAGTTCTAGTTTACAACATATTCCTATTGGGTGAGAGGATATTAATTAGATGAAGCAGACGAGGAAGACGATGAGAGTTGCAAAATCTTGTGTTAACCTATTGAGAGAGATGATATTAATATAGAAGAAGCAGACAGGGAATATGATGAGGCTTACAAAATTTTTTGATGACAATTATGATGATCTTATGCTTAATGAGACGAGGATTGCATTTCTCTGCTTATGTTAAGCATAGACGTCATTATTTGTCAGTCTAGTGATTTTTGGTATTTGCCTTTGTATTTATTTGGGTTCAACCATGTATTTCATTTTAATCATGGCTATCAAATATCGTAGTTGTAATGTTTTACAAAGAAAGAGAATTATATAATATGCAATGTTAGTCATTATTTGTCAGTCTAGTGATTTTTGGTATTTGCCTTTGTATTTATTTGGGTTCAACCATGTATTTCATTTTAATCATGGCTATCAAATATCGTAGTTGTAATGTTTTACAAAGAAAGAGAATTATATAATATGCAATGTTTAAATTTTATTAGATTAGTTGATTATCATATTGTTTGTCAATAACTGTTATCAAATTTACTACATTATTTTTGAAAAATGTGCCATTTACTTCAATTAGACTCAAGCTTGTGCTCTGTGCCTAGGCTCTAGGAAGCCTTTGTGCGTAAGTGTGCTTGGTGCTTTCACCAACATATAGTTTAATTATTATTCATGTGTTTCTTTCTAATTGAGCATGCCACTGTTGGGTTGTGGGGTTACAGGTCAGAGCACTTGAAATTGTAGAGCCTCTATAGCACATGATGTGAGGCTGGCTTTCGTAAATCATAAGACCAATTTGGCCTATGTGCTAACTTTTGAGAATGTAAGGCTAACCAAACCCACAGCCTTCTTATCAACTCACATCTTACAAATATCCAAATCTACAAGAGGATCTCACTCTTTAAACCTTCACTTTTTTTTTTCCCCCATTTTTTTTCTTTTCTCTTGCCGTAATGAAGGTGAGATAAAGTTGATCACATTGTGTTCTTCTGGTTGTGGAAAGCCTTCCTTTTGGCATAATCCAAAAACACACTGAAAAAACTCTATACATAAGTTTAATGTGTTGCATGTTGCTTCAGGGTGCTCTGATTAGTTTTTATGTCATCAGACAGATTGATAGATATAGGCCAATTGATTTTAAGTTCCACTTAGTCTTGTACAAATTTTGGAAAGAGGTAATTGCTAAATTACACTTCATTTATAGATAATTGATTTTAACTTTAATCTGTTTGGCCAATTGCCAATTGATTTTAACTTTAACGTTGGGCTAACTGATTGAACTATATCAATGTCTCTTTTGTATCGTTGGTGTGTTTTGGTATGTTGGATATGGAGTGGTTTGATTCATGTATTTTTCTGATTGCAGTTTGTAGGTTTGGGAGGGACATGATCCTTTCCTACCATTCGTACTCTCCAGGTTTGTAAGTAAGGATCCTTTACTTGTGCCCTTTAGCCTTTTTATTTTTGGTTTTATTTAAATCTTTTAGTGAAATTGGTTAGCTATAGTAGAAAATGCAGAATATTAATTTGGTTGCTGGAAAGTAGAGGAAAATAGAAATGCAACTTTGATTCATGGGTTTTATGGTTGTTTTAACTGCTTTGCACAATGAAAAACCCCACTTGGCCTCTAGGTGTATTAGGCTCAATTGTGTATAGGTTTTTGTTTTCTTTAATACCCCATAATTAAAAACTTTTAATTTGATTTTTTAAAATTATTGTGCTATATTTTTCTTATAGTTAGGGCCTCTATAATAGAGAGATTTATTCCCTTTGTTTCTCTAGGAATTTTGGAGTGCAAGCCTTTGGAAAGTCATTGAAGTCTCAATTAAATTTCCCTCACAAGTGTCCTATTGGGCAGATTCAAATGGCAAATACCAACAATTCTATTGTTAGTGGTTGCAACAGTGAGTCAAGAGGTGCCTTGGTTGTTCTAGAAGGCTTGGATCGTAGTGGGAAGACTTCACAGTCTAGTAGACTACTCACATACTTGGAGGGACTGGGGCATTCAGTTGAATTATGGAGGTTTCCTGACAGAAGTACAAATGTTGGGCAAATGATATCTTCTTACCTTTCCAACAAATCACAATTGGATGATCACACGATCCATCTTCTCTTTAGTGCAAATCATGGAATTATGGTTATAAGCTGAAATGCCTTGTTTCCTCTGATGGTAGTTTCTTGCTTGTTCTATTTCTTATGCCTATCTAAAAGGGGAAAGAGAAACAAATCTTGTAATTTGATAATAAACGTACAATGCAAACCTTCAATGCTTAACAATGTTATGAACCTTAAGGTTCTTGTGGACTACGGTGATGGTAACCTGCTTGGGAACAATGTTCTACTTTGTTTCTTTAACTTTTCCTGATTGCAATTTCTTTATTGCCGATCTGCATATCTAAACCAATTATTTGAAGTATCATATGATATAGCTAAATTTCATTAATATTTTGATATGATTTCCTAAAACACTTCCCATTGACTTGTGTTATAATGTGTTTGCTAAATTACCAATTGTCTCAAAAGTTTAAGGAATTAGGAAATTGTGAATTTAATCATGTAATCATAATTCTAGCACTCTCCCTTACATGTGGGCTTAAACTCTTACTTTATAAATGGGGACTAACATGCTGGGATTTTTAACATTTTAAGTAGGAGATGGAATGGAGATAGGGATTGAACTCACTGTCCCAAAAGCTTTAGCTATTAGGAAAAAGTAGATTTAATCATAATTCTAACAGTGTTCTTTTTTGTGCTGCTGCTATATGAATAAAATTTCTCACTTATATAAAAGAGAGTTCATTTGATAAACTTTTTTAGCTTGAAAGTTTTAGAATTTTCATTTAACAATCTGCATATTTAAATAAAAAGACAGACATTTATATGCTGGAGGAATATATCTGCTCCACCATTTTGTTTCCGAGGAAAAGAGTTGCCTATTTTAGAACATCAAGACGACTGTGACCAGTCACAAACAAGTTGTTAATTGGCTTGAAACTGAATAGCCAATAAGTTTGCAAGGACAAACTTAAAAGTTTAGGAACTGTTATGGAGCTTATGGTTTTTGGTAATTTGATATTCTGATGGCGTATATGATATATCAACTTTTGCAAGTAAAAGTGGATCTTTTGTACGTGGTAACTTTTAGTTAACTGAATTCTCTCATTCAACAAGCTATTGATTAAACGGAGCTAAGCAGTAGAGTGCATATAGGGTCCGTTTGGATAATACTTATTTTGCTGAAAATTAAAAACTGAAAACACTGCAGCAAAATAATTTTTAAATGTGTGAATAGTGTTGTGAGACCCATTTTTAATGAAAAAGTTGCTGAAAAAAGAAGTTTGTGGGTCCCGTGAACAGTGCACGGGACCCACTGAAAGTGTGTTTCAGTGCTGAAATGCGCTTAAATAGAAAAAAAAGAAAAAAAAAAGAAAAGAAAACGCAGACGCGCGGCTAGTGCTTTTCAGCACTATCCAAACGCGTACATAGTCATATCTTTTTTTATATTTTTATATTTTTATTTATTTTTTAACAAGTATGAACTGAGATACATTACATTCACAATGATGCATGCTGTCATATCTATGGTAGCATTGAATGGTAAAATCCAAGTTGACTTGGGAAGCTATTGTAATGCAGTGTATATTATAGAAAGTTTTTAACAATTATACTTGAACTGTATGGCTTGTGCGAAGTGTTAATATGTAATTGAAAAATTTTGTATCCTTGAATTATTAGAAGTTTCTGACTCCCGGGCATGTCTACATATTTCATATGTTTCCAAATACTGATGTTGAGATACTTGAGATTTGTTGCAATTTTGTTTTTTCCATTAAATTTCAGATTGTTGACCTGTATCAAAGATAACCTTGGTTGAAATCCGTGCTTATGCACGGAAGCATTCAACAATAGTGATGATGAGGTGGGCTTGCCTATGTGAGTGAGGTGATCATCTTGATTTTTGTGCTAAGTATTATGAATGATTCACTTGGCACCAAAATTAAGAAAATTAAAATGAACACTTGGCACAAAATTTGACTACAATTAGAAGCTAGTTTGGGTTTGATTTGGATTTTAATTGTTCTTTGACTTTAATATATAATGTTATTTTATTTTATTCATGGTGTGCTACATGAGCAAAATTTTTTACAATAGATAAATCTTTGAGAAAGGGAATAATTATCTTGGATTAGTTTTATGTTTGTATAAGCCACATGGGGCTAGGGTCACATTTTTTTCCTTATTGTGATATTGCCCAGGAAATGTGGTCTGTGGTCCATTGCTTGTTTGGTCTTGGTTAAGTAGTACCTAACTTGGTGATGGATTTATTATCCTTTGGAAAGCTATTATGTAATGCTTAATGTGATGCATATGGAGAAAGGAACAATGGTAAAGGTTTTACCTGTGATAAAGCTGAAGTCTAATTTTGAAGGCACTTTATAAGTGGACTTTGGCTTCTATCTCATTCTCTACATCAAATTTTATAGCTTTTATTCTTTCTATGAATTTAGATAGCTTTTATGGTGGCTTAGGTGGTAAAACCATGATCTTCTAGCTCAAGTGGTTGTCTTCTATACGGGCATGGTGGCTAAATTTGGATATAATGGTTTTTGAGACATCATCCAGATCCCATTTTATTCATATCCTTTATGGTCTTAAGCATTTGGACTGGATGTCACAAATTTATGTGCATTCGAATGTGGCATGGCACTTGGTGTTAACCTGTCTGCAATGCAGCATGTATGTAATAAGAATGTGCCATTTTAAGCTGGGAGCATTCGTAAGATAGTTTTTCTGTAGTTATGCATGGCAATGGTCATGATCTTGTGGCTTGAGTTGTTGTCTGCAGTTTTGTCATGCTGGGGTTAGTTGGGCAGTAGAGGCACTTGAAACTTTAAAATTAACCTGTGTAGCCATGATTTTGTACAAAATGATATTATGTTATCAAGTAGCAATAGGTTGAATTCTATAATTCCACTATTAGTATTCTTGCAAGAATGATTGATACCTTCAATCTGAAAAAAAATTCAATTGTAGACAGGATAGATTTCATTGTACCTTCTAAAAAGAAAGAGTACTTGGGTTTTTATGTTTCCTCTGAGCATTATTTATTGGGACAAAAACTTGAGTGACTATGTGTACAAGCACACTTTTGACTGTGGTTGGACTTTACTCAGATCATTGATGGAAACTAAATTGAAGACTGGAACCACCCTTATTGTCGACCGCTATTCTTATTCTGGGGTGGCTTTCTCATCTGCCAAAGGACTTGGCGATGAATGGTGTAAGGTGAAGATATTGTGCAGACTGTTTTAAGATGAAGTTTTATGTTTCCTATCATGTTTTGAGAACAAAGTCTTTTGCAGGCACCAGAGATTGGGTTGCTGGCTCCAGATCTGGTATTGTACCTTGACATACAGCCAGAGGTAAGTTGTAGCTATTAATATGAAACTAAATAAAGTAAACACTAAAGACTTCAGCAATATTATCAACATGTGTTTCTTTGAGTTCTGTAGGATTTTTGTTTTCTTTGATAAGTTCTTTGAGTTCCATAGGTTTGAGGCATGAAACTGTCCTGCCTGAGAGGTAGCTTGCCTTGTGTTGAAAGATTTCAGCATGTTCATTTTTATCTAACCTGTATTTGAGACATGCATACCCCTTTATGTGGTGCTGGCTCCAGATCTGGTATTGTTTCTTACGTGCATAAAGATTCTGGGCTGTCAACACCACCTCACCCCTCTGAATCTGAAAAAAGATAAAAGAAGAAAAGGGGAGGGGGGAAGACGCAAGATGGATATGTATAGCCTTTTATGCAGGGAATTTATGAAGCAAAATCAACCGACTCTAATGGTTATGTGAAATTGGATGACCGTCCATTGAGCCATTGTGATAATTTTTATTGCTTTTGCATTGGAAGATGTTGTCTGTGAGGGGGAGTGAATTTAATTAATGATGGGTTAATTTTTTTTCCTTAAAGAACAATGCTATAGAGACGACATTTTTCACAATAGTTGAGTTGAGAAGCTTTTGTTGGTTTTTATCTGAACCCACTACAAACATCACCTTTTAACCTATCAGTAACAATCTGCTACATCAGCCGGGTGTGAAATTTTTGTCAAATTTGTTGTGTTTATAGACTTTCTCTTCCCTAAAATATAGCCTGGGTTCCATTTTTTTTTTCCTTCAAATTCTAAAAGTAGTACTATGCCCATTGATGAAAATTTAAAATGATCTACATTTTTTCCTCCATTCACTACTGTAAGTTCATTTGCCGACGCGTTTGATTGAAGGGACCGAATAGAACTTGGGTGATATTTCAGAGACAAAAGTAGATCGTAAACTATACTTATTTTGCCCCTGAAATATAGTCTAGTTTCTATTTCCATCCCTAAAATATGCATTTTGCTAGACATGCTAACAAAAAACTTATTGAAAATGGACAGAAGGATGAAATGAAGGACATTTTAAATTTGTGTTTTTAAACTTTAAGTACGATAATAGAACACAACTGAATTTTAGGGACAAAAAGAATATTTTTGTCTCCATTATACGTGCTATACCGATTATAGAGTGTATATTACTTCTGTTCATACCGGTGGAAGATAAACTTGATAAACACACACAAACGCTCACTAATTTACCCTTGCATATGCTTTCATTCATAAATCTCTACCCTTCTATAATGTGCGCGTATATACACATAATATGCAAAGATGTTCATACATACAGATTTACATAATTTTAGGATTGAGAAGTCTTTTGAAATTCCTCAGAAAGCTGCAGAGAGAGGAGGATATGGAGCTGAGAAATATGAGCAACTTGAGTTTCAGAGGAAAGTTGCCCAATGCTATCAGGTCCTCCATGATGCTTCCTGGAAGGTAATTTTATGTTTCATGTGGTGATACGTTCTGACTCTATTCTATCTGGTTGGACACCTAGAAGCCTGCTACTACTTGGAATAAAAACCGTTCAAACAACCGTTTATATTTTGCAGTATTTTCATATTCTATTTCAGCTTTTGTTAAACATGAAGTAAAAAAATATTCCAGCCTTGCTCATTGGTAACACAGGTAAGAAAGAGTTTGTTATTGAATGTTGACTGATTTTCAGTACGTATTATCTTAATACTTCCTCAAGTCTATATTTTAAAGAATGTGGAAATATTATATTTTAGATAATAATAGCACTTAATTCTATCTAAAGTTATGCTGTTTGTTGATTCCCATCAAATTCGCTCCTGGAGTTTGCTCATTTATTTATCTTTTATTGACAGAGAAAGCATCAACAAAAAGAAGCTATTAGATAAGAAGAATACTCTATTTTGAAGTTATGTTACTTGTTTGTTGGTTTCTTACTTTTAGGGGTGGAGTTTTATTTTGTTTTTTGTTTTTCCGGTTTCTTTTAAGACTGGCATTGTTAGATGTGCAATGGTTGCTGCCCATAGTGTCTGCCCCTGGTCAATTTGGCTTTCTGTTAATTGAAGTTTTGTTTTGAATTTCACTTGTCTAGTTTCCTCTCTAATATCATTTATGGATTGCTTTGACTTTTGACCTTGTATCATTGATTCATTGAAGATAGTTGATGCCTGCCAACCCATAGAAGACATTGAGAAACAGCTGCAAGAGCTTGTGTTGGAATGTGTCATGGCATGCCAGAAGGGAAAACCCCTAGCCAACCTCTGGTCAGGTTAATCCTTCCTACCTTCTACCTTCTGCTATTTTCATACCTTTTATCTTTTCCCTCTGAGATTCTGCAAATGTTTCTCCGCATACTGGTCAAAGTATTTTTTTATTATCTTGGCATGTTCTTAATTATTCTGGCACTGTTTTGGAATCACTTTCAGCCCTTGTTTTAATGACAAAGGGGTATGTGAATTATATAGTTTATATTAAATTGGTAAGGATGGTTAAACTGAAGATGGGTTTGGTTGAAAAAGTGTGTGTGTTTTGCTATGGGTAATTTGTGTGGTTGATGCTATTTCAGTTTTCTGGTTTTTGATCTGGTTGTTTCTGTCTTTGTCTCTGGTTGTGGTTGATATCCTTCTCTCTTTTTGTGTTTTAGCCTGTAGTTATGTCTTTGTGGATTGAAGAGTAAAGTAGCATCTCCACCCTTATTCAGTTATTCCTTAATATCATCTCTTACAAATAACTTCATGTCTATGTTTTTAATACTAGTTTCTGAGAAGTCCGATTTTGAATGTAAGCATATTAGCATAAACATGATATTAAGAAAGGGTAGATAAGGGCACAAGTTCTCTGCACGTCAATTAACTCTTTCACTAGTGTTATTTACTTTGCAATAAACTTCACGTCTTATCCAACAGAATTCATTAGGTGAATAATTTTCTGTAGGGATAGACTCAAAAACGCATGGAGACACATGCTTCACCAATCCCTTACAGGGGGGGTCTAACCTTGAAAATAAATTCATGATGGAATCTCCAAAAAAAATGGGTCAGAATTTGAATCTACATGCTCAAATATCCACCCAAGAGTCTCCACCCCAAGTTGAAATGGAACCCACTGCTAAGAAACGAGGTAGTAACTTCACCATAGAAGAAGACCTTCTCCTTATATCGGCATGGCTAAATATTAGCTTGGATGTAGTGGAAGGGAATGAGCAAAAACACAAGTCATACTGGAGGAGGATTTGGGAGTACTTCCACAAGAACAAGACCTTTATTTCTGAACGTACTCCAACATCTATAACGAGTCGTTGGTCAACAATTCAGAATAGCACCGAGAAGTTTTGTGGGTACTTGGCCCAGGTTGAATCAATGCATCAAAGTGGTTTGAATGAACATGACAAGGTATAGATTATATTGAAAGTGGTGTCAATGCATCAATGCACAAACAGTTTTATGATTCTAATTATTTTCTATTGTTAATTTTTCAGATTGGTAAGGCGAAACGTATGTATCAAGAATCACATAAAACCCCGTTTCAATTTGATCATTGTTGGAATATGTTGAGGTGTCAACCAAAATGGTTGGAGCATTGTGAGAAGCAAAGAATTAAAAGAATTAGGAATGCAATAACATCTTCTCCTTCTACTCCAGAGTTGACAAATATTGGACAAGACAATGTCTCACATGATACTTTTGCAAATTTGGAGAGACCACTAGACAAGAGGGTCGAAAAGGAACGGGTGAGTAAACGAAAGAATGAAGATAATATGAGTTATAAATTTACTGGGATATTGAATGGGATAGAAGAAGGGAAAAAAACAAATGATAAGGAAATTGAAATTCTTGAGAAAACATGTCTTCAAGAGCAAGATCAAGATTTCGTGAAGAAAGAGCAAGAACAAAAGAGAATTCGTATGAAGAAAGAGCAAGAACAAGAGCGACTTTGTATTATGCAAGAAAAGCTTCAAATGGAACAATTGAAAGAGGAGGAAAGAATTATAATGATGGATACAAGTAGCTTGTCTCAAATACAGCAAGAATATTTTCATCAACGCCAAATGGATATTCTTCGAAATCGAAGAAGTAAATAGTCATTATTGTTGGTTTAGGCAAACTAATCATGGCATTGTAGAATGCAGAGTATATGTAGTTTTTTGTTAAGTATTAGGGCCTCTCTATTGAGTATGGGAACTTTGTTTTTAAGTACT
The DNA here is from genome assembly GCF_002906115.3 of Quercus suber. Lineage (NCBI taxonomy): Eukaryota > Viridiplantae > Streptophyta > Magnoliopsida > Fagales > Fagaceae > Quercus > Quercus suber. The sequence goes on along the minus strand of NW_027069591.1, from coordinate 1,182,372 downwards.
TTTAACAGGTCTTGTTGAGCAAAATGAAATTTATTGTCAAATTACAAATTAAAATCAAGACTAACACCGATGAGTAATACGACCATGAAATTTAGAATTACTAGTTTTTACAATTGACTACATAATTGCATAAATGCTCAACAAGAGTCGATTGAGAACAAGTTTCTTTGTCTCTACTAGGAAATGGGATGAATTACAAGTCTTCTGCTCGTTAAAAAAAGTTTTGTTTTGTTTTTTTTTTCTTCTTCTTCCTAATAGTGATTGTTTAGCGTAGCTTATTATGGCCTCTGAATTTTGCATCAACAAACTCTCATCCAATGTGAAGTTGGATATAAAATGATTTTATATCTAGCCAGATACTTAGGAATGGAAAATCCAACAAATCCTCCTTTTACACGCTTTGCTGCTGTCTTATGGGAATATACGAAGATCCAGGAATTCATTGCTGCACAATGGTGTTGAAATTTATCCAATGGAATTAGCACACTAAAACAATCAGCATGGCTCTTTGCAGTGGAAGGATTTGAATAGCACACCATATTGCACTCCTCCCATAGAAATTCAATTTTGATGCTACCATCCGAGATAATTGCTCCTCTTGGCAGTAGTTTGCAGAAATTGAGAAGGTAGAGTTTTATATGTTTGGACAGGGCTTGAAAAATCAAGGAGTATTCTATGGGCAGAATGTAAAGTAGCCATGCTAGTTGCATATAAAGCACGCAAGAGTCCAGACTAACCTCAGGTCCTAGACTACGTTTTGTTTGAAGGAGATTCCAGCTCACAGTGAAAGTAGTCAACCAAGTTCATCCAGATTAGGAGATTGTTATTATAGTACATGATATTAGAAATATCTTAACTCTTTTGTTGCTTGGTCTTTTTCCTTCTCCCCAAGACTGTCTAATTCTCTTGCCCATAATTTAGCATATTGGGCAGCATCTTGTAATGCCTGGGGTTTTATCCCCATCTCCTCCATACCCTCTTGGATTTTTTTTTTTTAAAAAAAAAAGGAGTGAGATGTGTTGCCCCTATTACTATTAGAGCATTCATATTAAAGCTCTCAAAAGCTAAAAATGCTATTTTTTAGCATCTCATTATAAAAAAGCACACTACAACAAAGGTGTTAGTGTTAAAAATTTTAGCAGTCCACTGTAGCTCAAATCTTATAAATATAATAATATTTTAATACTACTTTAATTAAAATATCTTTTCTCTCTCTCACGATTCCTCTTTTCTTCTCACTGACTCTCTCTCACTATCTTTTCTTCTCTCTCTCTCACTATCTTTAATTAATGAAGTGGTAAAAAATATAAAACGTTTGATGTTGGGTGTATTGTAAAGTGAGTTGTTAAAATAAATAAAGTAAGTTTTTGAGATGTTAAATGCTAAATTTTTTGAGATCCTTGATGAGAATACTCTTAACTTGTCCTTTTAATTGGTCTGTAGTTGGTTTCTTTTCCTATTGTGAAATATTCTCATCTAATTTTCAAAAAGAAATTACAGACTTGGATCGGACCTGTTTGGCTAGGTTGAACTAGCTGGTTTGATCCAGTTTTTAAAACCATCAGATTTCATATTGCTTTTGGAGAGAAAGAGGGGAAAAAACAAAGAAAGTAATTTAGATTGATATGCTTTGTCACTTTGGCGTTAAATCCTATCTCTGCTACTTACCTAGAATTTTATCCTTACAAAGGTTTAAGAAAGAACACTCATCAAATTTGGTGAAACCTCCGATTTTTAGAAGAGAAAAAAGTGAACACTTTCTTTCTTTAGGTCTTATTTGAATTAATACAATTTTATCCAATAGAGTCACATTTTAGTTGAAAACGTAATAGCCAAAAAAAAAAAAAAAAAAACCCTGGTTCAACTTGGAGAATAAGAATGTTCAGATTTTTAACAATTCAATTCAGCGCTTTAAAACCAATAAAAAAGAAAAGAAAAAGTAGCACATTATAAAAATAAAATATTACAGGAAAAGTTCAATTCTCAAGCTACAAGTTCAGAAGGGTTCCATATGAACGCCAATTGCATCTAAATAAAAACCACTTCTTCCATGGAAACCAACTACCTTTCCTCTAGAGGCACTTGAGGTGAAAGAAGTACCAATCTCCTCTCCAAAGGGTCCATATCTCCCGTTGTTAGTATATAAGGTAATAGAACGCAATGCTTCGTAGTCATCATTTCCTTTAACAGGCCCATAAAATCCCATAATTCCAACTAAGAATTTAGTTGATGCATCAAGCTTTATCTGCCAACCCAAAATTCAAAATAGGATTAGCTAATGCTTCATTTTTTTTTCTATCAAAATAGAAAAGTAACACTGCACACGTAATGCTCTATTTGTTTCAACAATATGTTTTCAAGAAAATGACTAATTTTCTGACAAGTATTTTATATAAAAGTACATCATTTTTCTATGTTTATTAGCAAACTTAAATGAATTGAAAAATAATCTTCTAACTTCAACTATTTGACACAAGGTTTCTATCGAAACAAACAGAGTAATATGCTTTGTTTGTTTATTGTATAATGTTTAAATCTCATAATTGGATTACACGATTTCATTATTCTTGACATATTCGTATAATGTTTACATCCTAATTTCAAAATCATATAAAACTTCTAATTCATTAATTTTTTTTGGGGATAATTTGAAGATGATTAATCTTTCTTTACCTTATATAAAACAATTGTATTGCATGAACCACTGAATCTCCTACAAGCAAATGCAATTCGAGAATTGAGGAAGGGACGCCATCATCCCCCATAGCTTCCCACCATGACCGCCCCCAGGCCCTACTCCTCGTGGTACATCCACATTCATTGTATTATTATCCAACTATATTAAACAAGTAAAACAAAGGCCCAGAGTCAAACATCATTAATTTAATTTATGCCTCGAGTAATTAAGATAGAATAGAAACATGAGCTTAGGGAAACTATAACGTCCAAACCTCTTGTTGCATTGTGTAATCTGGGTTTGAAGCAGAAAATGGAATCTGAGATTTGACATAAACACCTATGGAGTTAACGAAAGATTCGGAACGACCATGGAAACCAACAATTTCACCACCCTCAGCTGGGAAAGAGAATGGCGTACTAGCCTCAGTACCATAAGGTCCATACTTTGTCACATTTGTAATAATGTGTAGTGATCTGATTACAACCGGTCCAAATGGCCAGGCAGATTGATATGTCCCGATAATGGATGTCAAGTACTCTCTAGGCCAGTCTATCATAATCTACACATAATGCACGAAAAGAAATTCAGCTTCATTTGAAGGCACCTATCATTAATGTTTTGAAATATATATATATATATATATACACAAACTGTAATAATTTTCATGAATAACATGTATTCATGATTATCAAAAATATTATTTCAAATAAAAAATCTTGTGATTGTAGAAAATTTGAGTTTTAAAGGTGAGAACTACACCCGAGAACAAGAACCAAACACAAGTCTAATGGAGTTAAGAGAAAGATAGAAATAGGGATATGAAATATAGGTTAGAGATTTGAGCGATGTGAAATGAGTTTTGACTTTTTGCCTAAACCAATTCTTTCAAGGCATGATATTTCACCAAAATATACGTGTACACATAAATCTTTTAATTATAGCATGATAGTTTTTACCTTCTCAGTTTTGCCGCCATTACCACCAAACTTATCTGAATATTGGAACGTACCAGATCTATCATCACTTTTGAATGAGATGGCATCGATGGCCCATCCATGCATAATAACTATCTCACTGATCCCACCTTTATTTGCCTTGAAGCTCCAACTGTTCTTTCCACCTTCACCTCCCCATGGCCCAACCTTCAAGTTCTCCTCCATGCTCCGCAACAATTACACATATATAAATAGTAACCACAATTACAATAACATGTAAAAAAAGTAGTAAGTGTAATGCTGTTGTCAGCTATGTACCATATCGTTTGCAGAACTCGAAGTTCCTGATAAGGTACAAAATATAGCTAGTAGTAGTATTTTGCTAGCACATGAATAGGGTTAACATATTTCCCTTGCGATGGAAATATATATTGAGGATTGGAGGGGTGAACTTTAAAAGATTGGAATTAATTTGGGCCATAAAGGCTTTGGAAACGTAGAGAAGAAGCCGCATAATTGATAGTAATAGCTTTAGAATGATAGAGTTATGAAAAAAGCAACGTCTATAATATTTTCACAATATTTTTATAACAAATTTTATGTGGTAGGTTGTTATTTGCTGTTACTAGTAGGTAAGAAAGTAATTTCCATGGTAGATTCAAGTTAAAAGCCTGTAATAACCTGCCAACTAAAATTGTTGTGAAAATATTGTAAAAATATTATGGAAGTAGCATTTCTTTAAAATTATATTACCAGTGAAGATAAGTAAATGTAGAATACATGTGCAATCAAATTTCCTTGTATCACAAACCTTGTCCTTTAACTTTAACTAATTTTCTTATGTATTTGCCATATTAAGTAGGAGGTTATGTTAACGTGTGTCTTTAAGGAAATCATTAATAAACCATCTTAAAAAAAAATTTTGATAAATTTTTATGAAAAATAGGAAAAGCTTTCAAAATATTAATTATTTTTTTTTTCTCCCATAAAAACATTTCTAAAAGGGTTCACTAACAAATGTCTTTAGAGCATTTGTTAACTTTTCCCTCAATAAGTTTAAAGAATTGAGTGAAAGAAGCTTTCAAAGCCTTAAACTTTCTAAATTTAACTATATTTTAACCACTTTTAATTTTAACAAATAAGCAAATAAACTTTCAACTAAAAACTACATCCACCTGTAATACAAGCATTGTATCTTGATTCTATTTCCATTTAATAAGATATGAGGATGTTTCCCCCTTCAAAAAAAAAAAAAAACTACATCCAAACACAAGCAAAGTAAAGATCAAGTAGAACTTTAAAAAGAATATACAGGTCATATATAAAAGCTTTAAAGAGAACAAAGTAATTACCTACTTTTACTAAAGATCATGCCAGATAGTCTTAAAAGAGAACAAAGTAACGACTTTTACTAAAGATCATTTTGCTATTGGAAAAGCTTTTGTGCTCAGCCATATAACTTAAAGGCTTAAGGAGGTAGTAAGGCTCTAGAAATTTTTTCTATGGTGATCATTAAGAAACTTAAATTATATAAAATTTAATAATTTTTTTTAAGAAAATAATAAAAAGAGAGTTTGAATATATTGACATTAAAAAAGAAAAAAAAAGAAAAAGACACACACAAAAATACATTTTAGTTTTACCATTTCTTTCTATTGAAATTCAATTAAACTCAACTATAATTTTTGTAGTTGTAATATTTTTGTTGCATCCATAGCTTTATAATTCTATTAAAAAGATTTATTTAATACTTTAATTTTCATAGTGTCCATAGCATTACTCTATTAACAATTTAACTAAACTCAAAATTTTTGTTATTGCATTTTCGTTGTGTCAATGACATTATTTTTGTTGTTACCCAACTTATTGGTCTTTGTAACTGTGTTTAAATTTATTAGTCTTTGTAATTGTCCAATTGCCTTTGCTCTTTTATCTTTTAACTTGCCATAAGATTTTAAGTTTCTTGGAGTGGCAGCCATATGACTTTGTCTTTTAAATATCCCTCTCTCTCTCTCTCTCTCTCTCTCTCTCTCTCTCTCTCTCTCTCTCTCTCAAAACTTTTCTTTAACTTGTAAGTGGTAAGCTTGTTTTTGGGCTTTTTTTCAAGGGAGTTAATCTCGTACCAGAGGTTGTACTAGTTTGACCAGTAGAACGATATATTTCGGTACCAACGGTCAATACGGTGTACCGTTTCGGGTTTGTCGTATTTTTTATATTTATAAATAAATATATATTATATATGTATGTATGTATGTGTGTGTGTGTGTATATATATATCATAATAAATATAAAAGTTTACTATAAAACATTACCTAATTAGANAGAAATGATATGCCCATAATATTTTCATAACAAATCTTATGTGGTAAATTTTTTATTGGTTCCAATATGAATCCATCACTTAAATTATTTTTTTACTTACAATAACAGTAATAACAATTTGTCACATTGAATTTGTTATGAAAATATGTGGATAAAGTATTTCTAAAAAAAATTTTAACGTGTTCATTTTTTATTTATGATGGACAAAAAAAAAATTTCAAAAATAATATATATATATATAATTTTTTTTTCAATAGCCACGTGTCTAAAAACGCAGCTATAGGTCTATTGCTGCCTGTTTGTGAACGCGGCTATAAGAAACGCTGCCATAGCCAATAGTCGCGTTTTTGGGTCTATAGCCGCGTTTCATAGCTCCCCTTTTTTGTAGTGATTCTTAGACCAAGAGTGGGTTTGACCTCCTCCATCAATTTAATTTTTTAAAATAATTTATAAATACTTCTAAAAGTTTAATTTTGGTGCAAAACTATATCTATCACCCTCAAAATTAAAATTGATCCAAAGAGACCTAAAAAAATAAATGGAGGTTTGACACATATTCACAGCCCTCTCAAAAATTGATCCCAACCTCGAGGCCTTCAAGTGGAGTTACTTAGGAAGAAAGCAACTACGTCAAATGAGTTTTGAGTTTTTATTTATTTATTTTATTTTATTTTATTTTATTTTATTTTATTTATTTTAGAAATTTTATCTTTTGAATTTTTACTTGGCAGTACTAAACATTTTTATAATTAGAAGAATTTTATACATAAAATGAGATAATAGATATAACTTTTTAATTGATTTATAAATTAAGGGAAAACAACTATAACAACTTTTTGAAAAAGTGAAAAATAATTCACTAGTTTTTATTTGTCATATTAGTGTTTCAGATGTGTGTGCGTATATATGTACACACATATATATTGTAAAATTATTTTAATGCCTATATTACTGAATAGGCTTGCAGCAGAATTGGCACTATTTTAAAGTTATTTTATAGTTTAGCTTCCTTTTTTTATTTTCTTTTTTCCTCTCGAAATCTTGTTTCAGAAACACAATTTCAATACTTAAAAAAACACAATTTATGTGAAATCGTATTTTGAAAACACAATTTTAACGCTTAATTTTTTTTAAAAGTCTATATTCCAAATTATCTTAAAGTGTGCCAATTTTAATAATATTATTTTGTAAATTTTGACTTGAATAACCTGATTTAATATTCAGCCAAGATTAAAAAAAAAAAAAAAAAAAATCATACAAGCTTCAATAAAAGTATACTCATTCGGTAGGCCAAAGTGTCAAAAAGAAAAACCCAATGTGATAGAAGAAGAATTAAGAAGAAAATAGAAAGCAATAAATTATTTATAGCTAAATAAAATTAAGATCCATGAAGATGGAGTACTTAGTAATTGGGAAAAGGATGCTTGCTTTCCCAGGATACGATCTTGAATTGATCCTAGAATTGATTAGAGAGTGGTCCCTAATTGTTCATGATACCTAGCTACATTGCAAAATTTTGGTGCTTACTAATAAGCATAAGCTAGGCTGGTAACTCAGGTGCTAAAACCAATTTAATTAAGGACAACTCATAGGTTTGAAGAAAGAGAGGACAAGAGTCTGAAACATTAATATAGAAGTTCAAGGTCAAAACAACTAAAATACAAAGATCATAACTCAAAAACATTACAATTTAAGACTTTTATAGCTACTGCTATTATACCCCAATTTAAAGAAAAAGAGGACAAGAGTCTCACTATATTTCAATCGATGATTTTTCTCGATTCATCTCATCACTTCAAAACCAATTAAAAATAACATGTTCAGAAGTACTCCATGTGCACTCCTATTGCATCTAAATAGACACCACTTCCTCCATGGAAACCAACAACTTTTCCTGTGGTGACACTAGATGTGAAAGCATTACCAATCTCATCACCAAAGGGTCCATATTTGCCATTGTTTGTGTAGAATGTGATGGATCGCAAAGCTTCGAAGCTATCGTTCCCTTTAACAGGCCCATAAAACCCCACAATGCCAACCAAGAAATCCCTTGAGCTTGACTCATCAAGCTTTATCTGCCAACCCAAAGTACAAATAGGATTAGTAATAATAAAAGTAAAGTAAACTTTTGATCCCTACAATGTAGTAGTATATGTTTAATTTTTGTCCATCAAATTTTTTTGAGTTTTGATTTGGTTCTTGAAATTCCAAAGAAGGTAAGAATTTTCTCTTTCCATCTAAGCTAACCATATAATTAAGGTACCACTCAAACTCATCTTATATTTTAAAGAAACCAAACCAAATCAACCTCGTAAATGGACCCTGGAAGGATAAGATTATTCCAATTATAAAAGCGAAAAGACTAAAAATTCAAACTAGCTATTTAAAATTTAAAGACCAAAACCGAACTTACCCAAAATTTCAGGGACAAAAAAAATATAATTTAGCTTAACTAATTTTCATTTGGAAAATTAAAATTTTATTGAATGTTCTAAAGCTCAATTGACAAATCAAAGTAACATGGTATTGTAACATTTTGTATAATGTTTACACGCTACTCTCAAAAAGTCAAAATCGTACACCATACTTTTAATTAATTACATAAACAAATTAATTTGATAAATTTCAGAACCAAAAAAATTAAAAAATTCAATTTTTTACTAAATTGAATAATAATAATAATTTATTTATTTACCCTATGAATTTTATCACTGCCAGATCCACCATGCTTTGGCGACCGAACAAGCTTCCCGTCTCTGCTTTCATACAACACATGTATTGCATGAATTACTGAATCTCCAACATGCAAGTGCAATTCACGGATTGCAGAAAAAACTCCATCATCCCATTGCTTCCCACCATGACCACCCCTAGGCCCTTGTCCTTGTGGCACAACCACGTTCATCTTATTGTCCAACTATTAAACAAGAACAATAAATGTCACGAATAAACATTATTTAGTGAGTCTTCAAGTAAATTAGAATAAGGTTATGTTAATGTATGTTATTAAGGCATTTGTTAACTAACCATTTTAGAAAAGTTTTAATATAAAAAGCTTCTACAAATATCAATTCCTTTTTTCTTTTCCAACAAAAAGATTCTAAAAATACTTACTAAAAACATGCCAAGTATCCATTAACTTTTCCTATTAGGATAAAACATAGAGTTTGAGAAGCTAAAACGACCAAACCTTTTGGTGCATTGTGAAGCCTGGGCTCAAAGCACAAGATGGTATAAAAGATTTTACATAGACACCAATGGCGTCAAGCAAAGCACCCGAGCGACCATGGAATCCAACAATTACGCCACCCTCCATCGGGAAGGAGAATGATTCACCTCTCTCATCTCCATAAGGTCCATACTTGGTCCTATTTGAATAAAAACGTAGTGATTTGATTACAGTATAATTCCAAACATTCCCAATTGTACGGTAATTGATGTCAAATACTCTCTAGGCCGGCCAGTCGAGCAATATCTGCGTATAAATTCACACACACAAAAAAGAGAGCTTCATTTGACGTATCATTCATTTAAAATGCATGATTGTAACTGAGTTAATAATTTTATAAGGGCAGTATCCGTGTGTACATTGTCAGTTCGATCGCCACCATCGCCACCATACTTATCAGAATACTCGAATGCACCATCTCCATCTTCACTTTTGAATGAAATTGAATCGACGGCCTCTCCATGAATAATTGTTATCTCACTGATCCCACCTTTATTTGCTTGGAACTTCCAGTAGCTTCCAGCGTTTCCTCCCCATTGCCCAATCTTCATGCACTCCTCCATGCTGCAACACATACAGATATATAACAACAATGACAAATATATATATATATATATATTTAACGATAGCCAATAACAATAGTTGAGTATAATAATAAGAGCAACGATACTCTCAGCTATGTACCATACATTTGTGGTACTCGAAGAGATGCAGTTCCTGAATTTAGAAATGGCTTTTTGCTAGATCATGAATTGGGTTAACATGAATCCTTGCGAGTATGATATATAGTAGATAGAGGTGACTCCTCCAATTCTCTATGCATATATAGGAAAATTATTGAATACTCTGAGAGTACCATAAATGCGTACTCTTCCCTCTCACATTAATTGTGAGTCTTATCATAAATTTAATTAGTAGGACTTACAGTTATATGAGAGGAGAGAGTACGCATTTATGGTTTTCTGGGAGTACCCAATAATTACCTTTATATATATATATATATATATTAGTTACATTAAGGATTGGAGGAGTCAAGTTTAAATGACTGGAATTAATTTGAGCCAATATATATATATATATATATATTAGTTACATTAAGGATTGGAGGAGTCAAGTTTAAATGACTGGAATTAATTTGAGCCATAGAATCTATTGGAAGTTGATACTTTATGGTACTTTTGGAGTATTTAATAATTATCTTGCAATATATAGCTGCAAATCTTAAAATGTTTACAGTCATTTGATTTGATGACAGTGCATAGAGTTATTGCAAAGAAATAAAAACATTAATGGTTTTTTTTCCCCATAAAAACATTCCTAAAAGGGTTCACTAACAAACGCTTTTAGGGCATTTGTTAACTTTTCTCTCAAGTAAGTTCATAGTATTGAGTGAAAGAAGCTTTTGAATCTTTAAACTTTCTAGGTTTAACTATATTTTAACCAATTTTCAACAAATAAGCAAATAAACTTTCAGCTAAAAATTACATCCAAAAACAAAGAAAGTAAAGATCAAGTAGAACTTTAAAAAGTATAACTTTAAAAAGAATATACAGGTCATATAAGCTTAAAAGAGAACAAAGTAATTACCTACTTTTACTAAAGATCATGCCATATAATCTTAAAAGAGAACAAAGTAAAGACTTTTACTAAAGATCATTTTGCTATTGGAAAAGCTTTTGTGCTCAGTCGTATAACTTAAGGCTTAAGGAGGTAGCAACTTGAGAGTAGGCAACTGCGGATCTAGAAATTTTTTCTATGGTAGTCCTTAAGAAACTTAAATTATACAAGATTTAATAATTTTTTTTTTGAGAAAATAATAAAAAGAGAACTTAAATATATTGACGTCACAAAAAAGAAAAGAAAAAAGACACACACAAAAATACATGTAGTTTTACCATTTCTTTCTATTGAAATTCAATTAAACTCAACTTTAATTTTTGTAGTTGTAATATTTTTGTTGCGTTCATAGCATTATAATTCTATTAAAAATAATTTTAATACTTTAATTTTCATAGTGTCCATAGCATTACTCTATTAACCAATTTAACTAAACTAAAAATTTTTGTTGTTGCATTTTTGTTGTGTCAACGACATTATTTTTGTTGTTACCCAACTTATTGGTCTTTGTAATCGTGTTTAAATTTGATAGTCTTTGTAATTGTCCAATTACATTTGCTCTTTTATCTATTAACTTGCCATAAGATTTTAAGATTCTTGGAGTGGCAGCCATATGACTTTGTCTTTTAAATCTCTCTCTCTCTCTCTCTCTAAGTTTTTCTTTAACTTTTAAGTGGTAAGTTTGTTTTTGGGCTTTTTTCCGCCACATTTTAGATAAATAATTTTTTTTTTAAGCCTTTTCGTTTTGCTTTAAAAGGCCAATGATATTGTTAAGGAATGCCAAGTTTTAATTTTTTTGGGCAAAATTCCTTAAATCAATCAACTAAAAAAATTCGAGAAGTTCTACCTTCATAATATTTTCATAACAAATCTTATGTGGTAAATTATTTATTGGTTCTTATTTGAATCCACCACTAAAATTATTTTTTTGCTCACAGTAACAATCACTAACAACTTGTTACATTGAATTTGTTATGAAAATATTATGGATAAAGTATATTAAAAAAAATTTAGGGTGTTCATTTTTTATTTATGATGGACAAAAAAAAAATTCAAAAAAAAAAAAAATATATATATATATATAAAATTTCTTTCAAGGTCATGGTGTTTATAACACCCTCACCATAATGTGGAGCGCCCCGCCCCGAGAGTCAGGCAGTAGTGCCTTCTTGTCATGTTAGGGCAAGTTTTTTTCTTTAGCTTTTGAAGAGAAAAATTCTTGCGGGCACAAGGAAAAAAAAAAAAAAAAAAAAAATTCCCTGCCCTTATTTTTTCTTTTTCTTCATTTAGCTGATTTTTTTTTCTTTTTAATCTGAATTTTTATTGTTGTTGAGTTTTCTTCTCTAACAAATGGAAAATTATTTTATGTGGCTGTTCTATTAAGCAGAATTAGGAACTATATATTTTGTCCTTCCAAACAGAGAGGAAAATAATAATCACCCTCCATTTTCTTTACAGCTGCCATGATCCTTTCTTTTTTCACTCAAATCATACAAACCATATATGAAATTTTATTAACAAAGTTTTAAGAGATTTAAAATACAACTCGAATTAAATTATAATACAAGTTGTATCTTACACACGTATTAATTACATTATGTGGTTAAATATAAGTGTTACATGTTGTATGTACCGAACATATTCTTAGACCAAGGGGTATGACCCTCCTCCACCAATTTAATATTTTAAAAATAATTTATAAATACTTCTAAAAGTTTAATTTAGGTGCAAAACTATATCTATCACCCTCAAAATCAAAATTGACCCAAAGAGACCTAAAAAAATAAATGGAGGTTTGAATCATATTCACAGCCGCCCCTTTGTTAAAATATACATATAGTAAATTATTGCTCCCTTTGTTACATGGTATTATCAACTTTGATCCAAAAATCAACTCTATCTTGAGTAAAAACCGAAAACCTATTAATCAATTGTAGGATTGAATCCTTCTCAAAAAAAAAAAATTGTAGGATTGAATAGATGAACATTTTTTTCCCCGATGAATGAGCAATTTCATTTCAAATAAATGTAAAAATAGATAAGAAACTCAACTCAACCAAACAGGACAACAACACCACAACTACAGCCAACCCCAAAACAACTACAATACAAAGATCATAACTCAAAAACATTACAAATTAAGACTTTTAGTTACTGCTATTATCCCCCAATTTAAAGAAAAGGAGGACAAGAGTCTCACTTTCTTTCAATCGATGATTTTTCTCGATTCATCTCATCACTTCAAAACCAATTAAAAATAACATGTTCAAAAGTATTCCATATGCACTCCTATTGCATCTAAATAGACACCACTTCTTCCATGGAAACCAACAATTTTTCCTGTGGTGACACTAGATGTGAAAGCATTACCAATCTCATCACCAAAGGGTCCATATTTGCCATTGTTTGTGTAGAATGTGATGGATCGCAAAGCTTCGAAGCTATCGTTCCCTTTAACAGGCCCATAAAATCCCACAATGCCAACCAAGAAATCCCTTGATTCATCAAGCTTTATCTGCCAACCCAAAGTACAAATAGGATTAGTAACAAATAAAATAAAGTAAACTTTTGATCCCTACAATGTAGTAGTATATGTTTAATTGTGTCCATCAAAATTTTTTGAGTTTTGATTTGGTTCCTGAAATTTCATAGAAGGTAAGAATTTTCTCTTTCCATCTAATAATAATAATAATAATAATAATTTATTTATTTATTTACCCTATGAATTTTATCACTGCCAGATCCACCATGCTTTTGTGACCAAACAAGCTTCCCGTCTCTGCTTTCATACAACACATGTATTGCATGAATCACTGAATCCCCAACATGCAAGTGCAATTCACGGATTGCAAAAAAAAACTCCATCATCCCATTGCTTCCCACCATGACCACCCCAAGGCCCTGGTCCTCGTGGTACAACCACATTCATCTTATTGTCCAACTATTAAACAAGAACAACAAATGTCACGAATAAACATTGTTTAGTGAGTCCTCAAGTAAATTAGAATAATGTTATGTTAATGTATATTCTTAAGTCATTTGTTAACGAACCATTTTTAAAAAGTTTTAATATAAAAAACTTTTACAAATATCAATTCATTTTTTTTTCTATTCCAACAAAAAGATTGTAAAAATACTTCTTAAACCAATGCCAAGTATCCATTAACTTTTCCTATTAGGATAAAACATAGAGTTTGAGAAGCTAAAACAACCAAACCTTTTGGTGCATTTGGAAGCCTGGGCTCAAAGCACAAGATGGTATAAAAGTTTTTGCATAGACACCGATGGCGTCAAGCAAAGCACCCGAGCGACCATGGAATCCAACAATTACGCCACCCTCCATCGGGAAGGAAAATGATTCACCTCTCTCATGTCCATAAGGTCCATACTTGGTTCTATTTGAATAAAAACGTAGTGATTGGATTACAGTATAATCCCAAACTTTCACAGTTGTACCGGTGATTGATTTCAAGTACTCTCTAGGCCAGTCGAGCAATATCTGCGTATAAATTCACACACACAAAAAAGAGAGCTTCAATTGACGCATCATTCATTTAAAATGCATGATTGTAACCGAGTTAATAATTTTATAAGGGCAGTATCCGTATGTACCTTGTCAGTTCGATCGCCACCATCGCCACCATACTTATCAGAATACTCGAATGCACCATCTCCATCGTCACTTTGAATGAAATTGAATCGATGACCTTTCCATGAATAATTATTATCTCACTGATCCCACCTTTATTTGCTTTGAAGCTCCAGTAGCTTCCAGCGTTACCTCCCCATTGCCCAACCTTCATGCACTCCTCCATGCTGCAACACATACAGATATATAACAACAATGACGAATATATATATATATAACGATAGCCAATAACAATAGTTGAGTATAATAATAAGAGCAACGATACTCTCAGCTATATACCATACATTTGTGGTACTCGAAGAGATGCAGTTAGTTCCTGAATCTAGAAATGGCTTTTTACTAGAACACGAATTGGGTTAACATGAATCCTTGCGAGTATGATATATAGTAGATAGAGGTGACTCCTCCAATCCTCTATTTAACTGGAATTAATTTGAGCCGTAGAGTCTATTGGAAATTGGAACTCTATATCTCGAGGAGAGCAATAGCCGCAAATCTCAAAATGTTAAACAGTCATTTGATCTGATGACAGTATAGAGAGTGAGAGTTACTGCAAATAGAAAACAAGATGGGCCGGGCTTGAGTCTGTAAAATCATTGCCCATTCCGAAACCAAGTATTCTAATTGAGCTTGCTGACCAGAAATTAAAAAACAAACGAACAAACTGGGCCTTATTTATTACTATAATTTATAACCTATTTTTCTTTTTTCTTTTCCTTTTCCTTTTAATTTTGTCTCCGTGTGTGTTATTTTTATTTTATTTTAAATTTTGTGGTCTATACTGAGGAAAGCGACTTCCCGTTTGGATAAGAAAAAAAAGAAAAGAAAAAGAAAGCGTCATCAAATCCCAGTTACATAAAAAATCATCAAGTGAGCTTCATTTAGACAAAGATATTTGTGATCAATATCGAAGCACAATCAATATCAAAGCACAGTATGTCCAAATTCACAGAGTCCACACACAGTAGAAAATGAGGAAAAAAAAATACTCTTTAATTATATCTCCTTTTTATGACATCCTTATTTCTTTATTCCTTTAAATTTCACAACTGTTGAAATGATATATTATGATTAGTGTAGTATAGTTTTCATATGAGACTACTATAAACATTACTTTATTATAAACCAACAATAACATAATATCATCTTAGTAAATTGCAAAATTTGTTGTGATTTTTAACTTACCAAATTTTAAGTAAAAGAGTAAGTTGATGATTTGATCATGTTTATAGAAGAGCAATTAAATGCACTAGTGTAAAAGAACATCCTCTGTTTTATGAATTTCATTTGATAGATCAACATTTTTTATTTATTTATTTTACATTTGATATTGATAAGGAGTAAGGACGTCTTTTTAAAAATTTTAAACTATAATAGCGATTTCACACATGTGCAATGCGTTGAACAAATTACTTAAAAATTCGTGTCACAATTTGTGCAATTGGCCAATTGCTTTTATCATATCACGTGGGTTGTGCACATTCATCTTTAAGAACTAAATTTATTATATTCGATGGTGATCCATGTGAATAGGTAAAATAAGCTATAAAACTATAAAAATAAGTTAATCGTTAATAGACACTTGATCAATCTCCGCAAAAGAATCATTTCCACTAATTTGGCTTGGGTCATTCATAGACTATATATATTAGTGGCCTACATAGAGAAAGAATAACAATATAAAATTCCACAACTTTATAGGAAGTTAGGATTTAGGAACCTGTATCAAAAAAGGATTTAGGTACCTAAAGAATCATGAAACGCATGCCCATCAAATTGGTCCCTCGAAGTGACAGATTGAAGCCTCACCAATAGCAACGTTTTATTCTATCATCATCATTTTATTTCTCTCTTATCTTGTAATACAAGTTATGCATATTGCATACTATAATCGTTGATTTTTCATCAAGGAACATTGCAACTCAATCACACTCTCACTTTAAAATTTAAAGGTGCCAATATCACATGGATCACCATCTAATAAAATAGAAAGTAGGTTCATAAAGATGAATTTGCACAACCCACATGATATATATATTTCACATTTGATAAAAGCAATTGCACAAATAGTAAATTGTCAACGCATTGCACATGTATTTATAATTTTATATATATACTAACTTTTGAGCACATGCTCACGTACGTGCTAAGATGTTTTTTTTTTTTTTTTTTTTTTTTTTTTTATTTTTTTTTTTTTCTTTCAAGTAAAGGTTAATAATTTGCATCTATTTGAAGTTATAACTTAGAAATATATATTTTTTATTTTTCAAACAAATAAAAATGATAAACTTTAGAGATAAACAATAATTGTAATTTATTTTATGAATTCAAAATGAAATTTTTTATTTGACATTTATGACCATATTTCTAAATGAAGTTACCATTCATTAATGAAAGTATTTTTGAACCCATAAAAGTCCAGTTGAAAGAGAAAAATCTTTTATATATATATACACATATTTTTGTCGTAAACCTAAGACCTTTATTTCAAATCAGTCATTATACTTTGAAATGTTTTGAAAAAAAAAAAATGCCGTTATCATTATCAAATGAATAAAAATGTTAATCTACCAAACGAAATTCATGGAACTGACGTCACTTAAATAACATGTTGCTTATGATGTAGTATGAATTTCATTTACAAAGTTAGTATTTTCTATCAATCAAATCACATTAAGAACATTTTTGAAACAATATGGACTAAAGTGAAATATTTTAAAGTATAATGATAATTTTAAAACAAAAACTAAAGCCTTAATGTGGTATTTGGTACGGAGTAATGTTTTAGGATTCCCAAGAATGTTTAAAGATTTTCATATTTGGTTGCAAATCATGCTAGAGAATCAGATGCTAAGGGAATCTGGATTCACTTTTTAAGTCCCTTTCAGTTGGAATGTGGATTCCCTTTAAAACAGGTGGGTATCCAGATTTCAAAACTTAAAGGAAATTGTATTTTTTTATAAATTAACAATTTTAACCATTTTTCCTTATCATTTAAGCAATTAAGATAAGATATAAAACAAATCATCAATATCTTTTCCATTGTCTTTATCTTTTCCGGCCAAAACAACATAAACAGGATAGACAACTTTGTTGATATATTCCATTTAGGTTTCATGTGTGGGAAAAAAAAAAATTTAAAAGGGACCATCCATTATTGCCAGTATGGATTAAGCTGTTTTAAAAATTATTATTAAGAATAAAACATTTGAGAATTTAAATAGTTATTTTTGTATTGTACTTGTCATTTTGAAATGTTAGCCTACAGTTTTAATGAATTTGTCATAATTAATAGTTTATATTTTTTTTCATTATTTATTTAGAGGAAGATTTTTTTTTTTTTAAAGGACTTGGTAGTTCACATTCAAATATAAGAATAGAATGAGAAAAATAAATAATTCATTTAAGATCTACGAGAATAAACTAAACACTATCATCTCACATTCTTAGGAATCTTAAGAGATTCTCAATGAAACCAAACATAGGTATAACTATATTCCTAGGCATCTAGATTGTAAGGAATCACATTCCCAAGAATTTGGATGTTAGGAGTAATGTGGATTCCTCCATACCAAACGCCATATAAAGGTTTGAAGACTAAATATGCTAAGTTAAACTTTTTTGAAAAAAATTACATTTTAAACATTATATAATTTAGGAAGGTAACAATACTTATCTTCTTCTTAAAAAATTTAAGAAGGTAACAATACTTATCTTCTTCTTAAAAAAATGTAGGAAGGTAACAATACTTATCTTCTTTCTTAAAAAAAAAAAATTAAGAGCCTAACTATAACTATTTAAAAACATTATAGTTTCAAAGTAACAATTTAAATCACAGTTTGAGAAGATTGCAAATTAACCCTCAATCCTCTTCTTTCTTTTTATTTTATTTTATTTTTTATTTTTTTTTCTAACTTGATTAGAAATATTACCACATAAACACTCCACCCCTCTCCTTCGAGGCTCAAATTGAGACCCAACATTCCCCTTCTCCCTGGCTCGAACCCTCAACCAATATTAAAATATAAAAATAGCATCATTCTATTAAATGAACTAAAATTTAATTGGTTACTTTTAAAATGTAAGTTTAGTTTTTTTTTTTTTATTTTTTTTTTTTTTTTTGAGAAAGAATGTAAGTTTAGTTTATTATCCTTCTAAATTTAAAAAGAAATGTTATATCCATAACAAATTCTAAGTAACATATTGTTATAGATTGTTATTAGTGGGGGAAAAAAAATAATTTTAGTGATAAGTTCAAATTAGAACCAATAATAACTAACTACTTATAATTTTTTGTGAAAGTGTTGTGAAAATATTTTAGGTATAACAGTTCGCAAGATTTATAAATTAAAATTTTATTTTCTATTTTTTAATCTTTTTACTCCCAATTATTTTTAAAGAAAACGAAAACGTTTAGTTTACCCGCCAGTTTACTTTACACACTAACCAGTCTTTTAATTTGTTTGGTTGTTTGCATGAAACCGGAAAAGATAACAACAGAAAAGAAAGAAGAACCATTCATAAAAATTTCCAAACCATCCCACGTGGCAGAGCAATCCATTACCCCCAAGAAAACCAAATTCCCAGTTGTCCTTCAACGTTTTCCCGCTGAGAGAACAATTTTCTTTTAATTAATTAAAAAAAGGAAACGAAAACCCAAGCCCGGAAAACGAATCGCATATTCCCACACTCGTACTGGAATTTGATTCCCCTTCCGTCAAAATGGATTTTCCAATTCCAGAGTCTGGACACGAATCGGAATCCTAAATCCCCCAAGAATTCCTCTTTCCCATTTTCCCACCAAATGTTCGACTTTCCAACTCCTTGTAATTATTATTATTATTATTCTTCCTCATGTAATTATTATTGTAGTAATAGAAATAGTATCTCATTCTTATTCTCAATCCTAATCCCAATCCCAATCCCAATCTCATCTTTTCCATCAGTATCATATTCCTCTCTTCTTTTATTTCTAGTCTTTCCCACTCCCTCCTCACCATTCCCAACAACACAATGCCTATATAAATTCCCACCATGCGAATTTCCAGGAACCCCGTTTCCGTTTCCGTTTCCGTTTCATTTTGTCTCTCTTTCCTCTCTCCCTTCCTCCCTTCCTCTCCCTCTCCCTCCCTCACTTTCTCCTCCCAATTCCTCTCCAAATCCGCTCTATCCCCTGGAAAAAGAAAACGTTTTCACACCTCAGGTTCGTACTACGTACTTGTATTTTTTGTACTATTCGTATTCGTATGTTTTGCTGCGTGTTTGGCTGTTTATGCACAATTAATGCGTTGATTTTTGTTTGGTGAGTTAGCTATTACTTAGTAGTAGATAGATAGATAGCCAGCTAGGGTTTAAGCTTTTTTGTTTATTGAGGTTTTTGATGATCAATGTTTTCGAAGTCTTGTGGAACTGGATTCTTAATTCCTGGGATTCTTTTTTCATAATATGGGTGAAAAATAAAAAATTATTGGAGTTATGTTGGTGGGATTGGTTTAGAATATTAGGTTTATAGGATTGATTTAGATTGTTTAATTGAGAAAAAAAATTGGTTTTTTTAGGTGTTTCTTGGAGCCTAGCTTGGAGGATTATTCCTAGAGTTGGAACTTAGCTTGGTGCACTTTGTGCTTTTTTGAGTGGACAACACAGGTAAGATCAGTCAAGTTTGTTTGTATGTCTTTTTTTCTTGGTTTTCGTTTTGTGGGGAAAAAAAAAAATTTCAAGAATTTTGGTTTCTTGTGTTTTCTTTTTTATTATCATCTTTGTATAAGAAAAGAATGTGTCGGACGAGGAGGAGGAAGGAGTGAGTGACTAGGAAATGAGGATGTTGATAGATTAAATTAATTTAAAAAGAGAGTGAGAATTAAATTAATCTGGTAGGTTGTATTATGGAACATGTATTCAAAGAATATGATTGGTTTTCTTTGTATGTGGCGGTTGGTATCCATATGAAAATGCCTATGCATTATGTGGTCATTTTGATTTAGATGAGATTCACCGAATTTTGTTATTTTTTAATAGCCCTTGGAGTGAGAAAATTGTCAAGGTTTTTGTTTTTTGCAAAAAGAATTTAAAGAATTGGTTTTTTGTTTTTGTTTTTATGTTCTAATCATCTTTGTATAAGAAAAGAATGTGTCCAGATGAGAAGTGAGTTACAGGAAATGAGGACATAGAACTGTTCATTTCCACCTTTAGATTGAAGTAGGCAGACCTACCCAGCTGCTTAAAGAGAGTGTGGATTAAATTAATTAGTTCTGTTGTATGACTCTTTATCATATATTCACACAATGTGATTGGTTTTCTTCGTATGAGGTGGTTGGTATCCATACGAACATGTCAATACAGAATTAATCAGAAGGAATTTTTTTAAAATTTCTTGGCCTTTTGCAAGTGTGGGAAATTTGATTTAGATGAGATTAACCTAATTTTGTCTTTTATAGCTCTTGAAGTGAGAAATTTGTTAATATGGCTTTAGTTAGAAGCCTATTTTTGGAATTTTGGTGCACAGCATCTTTAAATATATGGACATAATGTCATAAGCAATGTAAATATGAAAAACATATGTATTATGCAGTCTTGATTTATGCGATCAATCTATCACAAGCAACTTGGTCATTCTGTTTTTTGGTTGTCTGATCACACTCAAAATTATGTATCTACTTACCCTATTCTCACCCATGATGTTTGAATATTTGATCCTTACTTGGCCTAGGAGTTGTTCCAACTTTCATACTAATAATATTTTCAATCACCATCAGAAGCTAATTTTTTTTTTATTCTTCCTCCCCTTCCCCTGCTAAAAACTCAGGATCAAGCCAATTGCATGCCAGTTATCCAATGAACAAGAGTCGTGGGACTGTTGTTGGTGATCAATCATCAATTTTTCTTCATTTGGGAAACATTGATCAAGGTCAGAAACCATGTGTATGGTCATCTCCCGAAGGTGGACGTAAGATTGAAATAGGAAAGCGTATCTTTTGCAACAGATCGTTAAACATGAAGAGCATCGTTGCTGTTGGGTTTGATATGGATTACACTTTGGCACAATACAAGCCTGAGACTTTTGAATCCCTTGCTTATGAAGGCACGATAAAAAAATTGGTGAATGATTTGGGATACCCTTGTGAGGTTTGTCTATTTTCTCATCTATGCTTACAGTTCCATGACAAAATTTGATAGCGTTTTGCATAATAAATAGTTTAAATGATGCCTAGTTAATATGTGTTTCAATTGATCTAGCAAATCTTTCTTATGTTGATATGTTATGTGTCCATTACTTCTTTACTTTCGTACCTTTTACTAAATTAAATTTACTTATTTACTCTTACAATTGCACTATGTGGTTGGCTTATTAAGAACAATGATCCTCTGCAGTTGCTGGGTTGGTCATTTGATTGGAAATACATGGTCAGAGGCTTGGTACTTGATAAAAAGAGAGGCAACATCTTGAAGGTCAATCCTGTTTTGTTGCCTAATTTAGCTTAGGTATCATTTGTAATTTTTTTGTTTGATTTCATGGATATAGTTCTTGAATTAATTGGTGTGTGCCTTATGCAGATGGATCGGCATAAGTATGTGAAAGTAGCCTACCATGGATTCAAGGAGCTGTCGAAGGAAGAAAAAGTTGGGACTTATGGAAATACTTTGATACGGGATTCATTTGACGAGCCTGACTATGCTCTTATTGATACCCTTTTTTCACTAGCTGAAGCCTACTTGTTTGCTCAACTGGTTGACTACCGGGACAATAATCCTGGAAAAGTTCCAGCGGGTGCTGAGTAAGAGCATTGCTTCTTCTTCTTATTCATTTTGGTTTGTTTTGGCTTCCTTAATGCCTTTTGTCATAACTAATTATATGGTGGCAAATATCTTCATATGCTTACATATTCACGAGTCATTATAAGATTTGAATTAAAGCGCAATTGAAAATATTTTGAACTTCATCCAACTAGGATTACACGTGAAAATTTTAAAATGTAATGTTGCCAGGGGTTGTTCACTGATATGAGCTGGCATAGACCACTACTTTTATTATTTAGCTATATTCATTATTATGTACTTATTTACTTTGTGCTATACCAATGTTCTATTAATTGTTCTTCCAGTTATTCTCGGATGTACAAAGATGTGCGAGCTGCAGTTGATTTGTGCCATCGTGATGGAACTTTAAAGCAAATGGTTGCAAAAGATCCTAAAAGGTAAGGATGGAACTATACTAATTTGTAGTGAAGGTTGTTCATGAGTTTTCAGTCTGTCATCAATTGTTTAGTCAAATTATTAGATGCTTATGTCTATTGTTAATTAAATATATTCTCACTATTTTTTTGGTAAATTCCCAACTAGATATATCAATGAAGATACCGCAATAGTGCCAATGCTGAAAATGCTCAGAGATTCTGGTCGTGCTACATTCTTGGTGACAAATAGGTATTTTGTTTCTCTTAACCCTTTTCAAATATTATAGTTATATCTAGAGCACACATCAATCAGGAATTAGTTCACTTTTCAGATGTCTTTTAATGGAATTATGCTTGAGGTTAACGAAGTTTAGTAAAGAAGACATAAAATTAAAATACTTGTATAAGTATGAGACTTTTCATTTATTGTTTGAAGTGACATGATGAGGAATCTTGATTATCTCTTGCAGTTTGTGGGACTATACAAACATTGTAATGAATTTTCTATGTGAATCCCGTACTGTCAATGGTAGTAACCCGATCAATTTCGACTGGCTTCAGTACTTCGATGTTGTAATCACTGGCAGGTATATTTTAAACTGTAACATACTACACACTTTTCTAGTTTGGTTTAATCTCAGTTATTTTTTTCTTAATTGTTCTTTAAGCATTTCTTTAGCAATCAATTTTTACTTTTCTTTGTTAAAGTTTTTGATAGCTCACAAGATCTCTTCCTTGAAATGTACATCTTTGCATCCCTTAAACATGTCACTGAGTTTGGAGTCAAGTTTAGGGTTTAAGTAACAATTTTGAATTAGTCTGGTACTGGCTTGAATGAATGTTAAGTTTTTATTATTATAAGAGAATGAATATTAAGTTTTTACAACCATATAATGAGCATGCAACAGTCATCAATACCTGGATAAATATTGTTTGTCAAGCCACTATTTAGTAATGAAGTTACAACATGTTTTTAACTTGCATCAAAAGCAAGCAACTACAACTAAAACAAGAAGTCCGTGTATCCTGTAATATTCAACTGGATCTAAACAAATTCCATCATTATCGAAATTGATCATATGAAGCAAGTCAATGGACTTTGGTTTTGATTTATTGAAATATTATTTTACATGTACAGCTTTTTGTTTATTTGCTTAGTATTTCTGCTTCTAACCTTATAGAGGCAATTATCCTTACAGTGCAAAGCCAGGATTTTTCCATGACGACAATCGTGCGAATTTATTTGAAGTTGAACCTGAGTCTGGGATGCTGGTTAATACTGATAATGGCTCCCCTATGGCTCAGGTCAGTAAAACAGTGTTGTCAGTTCTTGTCTAGCATTTGATTTTTTGATTTTGGTCTTTTTGTTCATTCATTTTATATTTTTATTAATAAGGTTGGAAGTTCTTCACCAACATTATCATTGAAGGGGCCAAATAAGATGTGCAGAGTTTTCCAGGTTCTCTTGTGCATTGCTATCTACTTCGGCTGCTGTTTTGATATAATAATGTTACTTCACTGCCAGATTTTTTTTTTTTAATAAATTGTTGGTATTCTTTTATGATTTGAATGAAGATTGAATCATAGCTTATAATTTTCAGGGAGGCAGTGTTGGTCATCTGCACAAACTACTCTCAATTGGGTCAAGTTCACAGGTGAACTGTAGTTCTGTAGAGCATAGATGGCAAGAAGGAATAATGTTAAACTTACCTATTAAACTGGTTACTGTTTTGATATTTTAAAATTTGATCATTGGAATCCTTAGCTTTGGACATCTGATAGATTTCATTCCAAGTAGTTATTGATCCTTAAGGCCAGTTATTAAGCTGTTGTTTGCTAACTCTTGATTCTTGTACATCTAGGTACTTTGTTCAAATGTGTTTTACTTTTTTGCAGGTTCTCTATGTTGGGGATCATATCTATGGAGATATTTTACGCAGCAAAAAGGTTCTTGGTATAATATGTTCTTATTTTCCCTTTCAAATCTCTCTCTCTCTCTCTCAATAATTGAACAAAAAAAAGGTAGGATTGTGGATTTTCTACACGGCAAGAGAAACCTTACATGGCGTGGATATTGTTTTTATTAAATCTCATTTGCTTATTATTTGTACCATTACTTTTATTAACGTTGTACAAAGTTCTTGAATATCTTATATTAAATGATGCTTCCATCATACTATATCAAGGTCCTTTTAGGCCATTTGTAAAATGATTAGTATAATATTGATTATATCTTGTACATTGGTTTGGTTGTTGATTTGTGTTCTTGTGAACAGGATGGAGAACAATGCTTGTTGTACCAGAGCTTGAGAGGGAGGTTGAACTTCTTTGGGAATTAAGGGATACCCGCAAGGTTTTTGTTGCAAATTTTATCTTTTGCTTACTTTTAATAGAAGTTCAGTTCATTATAATTGTCAAGTGAATTAGTTAATTAAGTATGCTTATGAAATGATTGGTAAGCAGGTGGGGACAAAAGGTTCTGTCACATAAACTACTTAGCGTGCTAGTATTTATCGGAATCATATTGTAATTTACATTGGTTTTGTGCAGCAACTACGATTGTTAAGGAACCAGCGCGACCAAATTGAGGACAAAATACATCGTTTGAAGTGGTCTCTCAAGTAATTATCTATGTGGACAGTCATATCTCATGCTTACTAGCTTTGTAGCTATTTTACATAGTATTGGCATTCCTTTTTCAGGTTTGAAGATGTCAATGTTGATGAGAAAAAGATTTCTTCAGAGCTAGATGAATTGGAGGTTAGGCCATTTAAGTGCCGAGTGATATCACTGTGTAAAATTTATTAATAGTTTTTTTTTTATTTTTTTTATTTTTTATTATTATTATTTTTTAATTTGATAGTCTCAAAGGGAGCAAGTCCGACTAACTCATCAACAGAGCCAACGGGAATGTCACCAAAAGGTAGAAAACTTTTCTCAGGAGATTATTTTCTCACACTTTACATTTTATTATTCTGGTACAGAGTATATTAATTAGACTTTGCATCAGTTCTGGTGACATCTTTTGTTTGTGAATAATTACAGTTTCATAAAGTCTGGGGACAACTCATGAAGACTGGTTATCAGAACTCACGCTTTGCGCATCAGGTAAAATTGTACCATTTTCTGGCAGTTGTCTAGACCATTGTTTTGTAAAACCTTTTTCATAATTGCTGGACGGTAACATAAGGCTTGTGGGATATAATCTAAGTTTTATTTTTCTTTCTTGTGTTTTGCATGATGCAGGTTGAGAGATTTGCATGCCTTTACAGTAGCCAAGTATCCAACTTAGGCCTGTGTTCCCCAGATAAATACTACAGACCAAGTGAAGATTTCATGCCCCACGAATTTGATATAATTCCCTGGTGAATGCATGTTCGCACCCTGAAAATTCATTATGTGGCTTTTGTTACAAAGCATGATTAATCATTTGGCCTTGGTAAGCCTAAAAATGTGCTTTACCAAAGACCGTTTTAATGTCCTCCCTCCCCCCTCTTTTTCTCACTTGTACATGTATTGGTTGCTAAACTACATATGATGTGAAGCATCATCTTCCAATAACAAATTACTGTAGTAAGATCTTTTGTGCATTTTTTAGAGGTGGAGAAAAGAAGAGAAAAATAAAACACTCTTGCACTAATTGAAGTTGATAAAAGAGGATTTGTTAGTTGTTTCATTTGGTTCCGCGCATAGTAAGTATGAGCTTTTAGCTTAACAATGTTCCTTTTAGCCTGGAAGTACTCCTTTTCAAGATGTGTTTTTTAGGTTCCACTTCCACCCATTGCAAGGGTGGGAGGGTTTTCACCTGAACCCTCCCATTACAAGCTGTTCTGGCAAGCTTGGCCATTCCAGACCTCATTGTTCCGTGCCAGTAAATTCACTCTTCGGCCATAATGTTGGGCATAATGCTCTTTTTTGGATTGAGTTGTTGAGAGAGGTAGCTATTGAAGCCCAACTCAAGCTCAAATTCTAGTAAAAATTGCGGTCATTGCGGTGGCACCATAATTAATAGTGCCTCACAGTCACAGCAGTAGCTATTTGTTTCCATACACATTAGTCTCGACAAAGAGTCAAACCCATAAACAATTAACAAGAGCATTCCATTAAGGTATCTCCGAGTACGATATAACCCTCCTCATCAATTACCTGATCACACAATACGTCAGTCAACTTTTGATATATATATTTTTTTAAGAATCAACTTGTGATATTTGATTGTATGAGTATGTTTTACAAGCGTATGGTTAATCTCACATTACACACAAATAAATCAAATAATGGAGGAAATTATTGTATATTTCCATGAAGGTAAATTGTGATTAAGTCTCATTTTCTTAATAAGAATGGTGGCGTGATTGTCACTCTACTGCTAAGTTTGGAGGGGGAGGAGAGCAGATGGCTATTTTCCATCTTGTTTGGATGCTTTTAAAATTAAGGGGGAGAGGATATAATTGACCCTTCCTCTTGTTTGGATGTTTTAAAAATTAGGATGTGAAAAGAGGAAATGATTAAATATATTTACATAGACAATTTTATCCCTATTTGAAAATGGACTTGCAATATTGGTCTATTTGCAAATTGCAACATCCACAACACTGTAAAATATAAAACAAGGATGAAGAAATTTTCAATCATCCTACCCAAAGGCTGGTACCAAGTCAGCCAAACAAACTAGAACAACTCGATCTGCAGCATTATACGAAGAGGGTTGTACACATTTATGCCAGGCTATAAAAAAAAGACCTGACCACAAAATCAAACTTACAATATACACAATCACAAAGCCTTAGGATTAACCAACAATAGCTCATCCTGTTATCAACAACAACAACAACAACCAAAAAAAAAAAAAAAAAAACCAACAATAGCTCATCCATATATCAATAACTAACAGGATTGCAAGTGTTTAGAGAAAAATAAACAAAAAAAACACAAATCCATACTATACTACAATCACCATTGAGATAAAAATTTATGCAAGTTCACAATCTAGACTCACTCTAACATTTTATCAAACACGCTGTGAGCAACACTTCAAAACTTTAAAATTTAAGTAAAAAGAGCCCTTAGATTCGAAACCCACTCACAAATAGCATGTTATTAACTCCATAAAATCACACGTTGGGTAGTTCATTTATTTTGTCAAGAATTTCTGTTCTCTACTCTCCCTCCAAATCTCTCGGGGGAATTAAAAATAAGGGGTTAGAAATAGTTGGAACTCCTCCAAACCCCTCCAAACCCCTCTAAATTCCTCTCCTTCTTCTCTTAAAAAAATCCAAACATGGTAAATTAAATTATTCTCCCTCCTTCCCCTTTACTCCCCTCTACTTTCCCTTAATCCAAACAGAGCATACAAGTATAAGTTTTTGTGGGATGAGAGGCCAAGGGTGGGGGTTGAAGTCTCTAAAAAGGAGCTTTACACACATATACACTTAGATTAGGTTAGAGAAAGATTTCTATCTCATATAAAAAAATGGTAAAAAATTTCAATCAATTATACTTGAGAGTGACTAATGGAGGAGATCATGTGATTGCTTTCTTAAAGGGCTCCTATAAAATTGGTGGTTGACAAACAAGAAGTTGGTATCATGGGAGTGATTGTTTGGAGGATATTGTATGATTCTTTCCTTAAACGATCCCAATATTATAGATAGTAGTTAGTCAGACATGTGCTAGATAGGTGCAATAATGCAATATTAAACGATCCTAACTTGTCTAGTGCATCACAAGCTTAATCCATTTCATACTAGTTCTGAGTTAAATACAATATTTTTTTCCATTTATGAAGCATCATAAGAAAAAAGAAGAATTTCATTGACCTATTAAAGAACGATGAAGGGCAATTGATATCAGATAGGAAATCCATTACTGAATGTTTCATTAATCATTTCACTGTTTTGTTCTCTCCTTCAAATGCTATCACCACTAGCATACAAGAACTTAAAACACCTCATCCCTGAATGCATAATAGATAAGGATAATTAAATGCAATCGTTTGTCTAACGACAAGGCGGAAAATGTTTTCAGCTTTGGTTCAAGTTTTCATCTAAGGTTCAAGTTTTCATCTAAGTACTAAAAATTCTTAAGAGGCTTTCAAAGATATCAATCATTCCATCATTGCATGTTAGTTTTCAGCTTTGGTTCAAGTTTTCATCTAAGCACTAAAAATTCTTAAGAGGCTTTCAAAGATATCAATCATTCCATCATTGCTCTCTCTCTCTCTCTCAAGGTTGGAGGTAAAAAAGAAAGGATATAAAAGAAATGAGAGAAATTAGGTTTTGGAGTAGTTTAGTAAAAAGAGAAAAGTGGAAGGATTTTTAGTAGGGCCCATAGATTTCTCCCTTGACCCACTGAAAATAAGCTTATTTTTTTTTTTTATAGAGAAAGTTTCAATCTATGACATTCGCTCTTGATAATAGCTTTTTATTATACCAATCAGTTTTTGGTATAGGTGGAGATTGAACCCTAAATCTTTTATTCAATCATTAGAGACTTTACCAGTTGAGCTAACTGGAACCTACAAGATAAGCCTCTTCAAAATAGAGAGAAAACACGGGGAAAACTTAGCTGTTAGTTCATCCAATTACTTTTACAAAATTAACCCCCCTTCTTTAACATAGTTATATTAAATGCCTTTGTCAATCTTTGTCTTTTTTATTTTTTATTTTTTTTATTTGTTTTTGTCTTCTATCTCTGTGTAACGTGCTGCCTCTTTTTCTTTTTTTAAGTAGGCACCTCTTTTTTTTTTGGATTCTTTGCTTTTATTTTATTTTTAATTGGTCATGATTTTTGCTTTAATAAACTTGGTGGGATTTATTTTTGATTGATTTTTTGTTTATTTTTTTTAATTGGACACAATTTTAATAAGGGCATATGAAACAATTTACACCAAGTTCATTTTCCATCCTCTAATTTTTTTTCTTAGCCAAACAAATGAGTTTTCTATCTCTCAATTTTTCCATTCAACAAACCAAACACATATGAGAGAAAACTAAATTTTTTTCATCCTCATACTTTTCTATCTTTTCTTCATTTTTTATCCTCCCATTTTTCCACCCTTCCAACCAAACAGACCCTTAAAATCTACTTGTGTTACCACTATTACAGATATATCAGCCCATATAATCAAGGCCCAAGCCTAGTTATGCTTGGTGTGCAAGCAGATGTATACTTGTAGTGCAAGTTTATTAACTATAGTTAATGTAGAGTTAAGCCCCTTATAATTTATTGTTTTGAACAAAAGTTAGGTACAGTATCTTAGGTGCTGTTCCTTAGGTTCCTCTCTTAAGATTCATCCATGTGGCTACTTAACTAAAAAAATACACTTCTATCCCATGAGAAAAAATCGACATGGCGGAATCGTAAAATGTAAACTTAAGGAACAGCACCTAAGTACTGTACCTAAATTTTGCCCTATTGTTTTTATTGTAACATAGGGATTTTCCTTAAAATAAGGACATAAGAAATTATCCAATTCAATCTTAAGTATATGTCTTGGCTTGCACACCAAGCATGACTGGACTTGGACCTTGATTACTGGGGCTGATATATCTCTGACATCCACAATACATAGCTTCAAATCAATCATCCTATACAACATGGCTAAGAGCATTCACAATTGACCTTGCAAATGGCATATGTAAGCAAATTTTAGCATTAAAGTACTAAAAGGCCCTAACATTTGGCCTTGTATTGGTTTGGTATCCTAAAAAAATTTAGAATTGTGTTACTGTACCATCACAAATTTGTGATGGTACTGTAGCACAATCGTAAAAGGAAATAATATTTTTTTATTCATTTCTCTCTCCTCCCACTCTTTGTCTCACGTCTCAATATTTGTCTCTCTCTCTCTCTCTCTCTCTCTCTCTCCGTGTCTCATTTCTGGCTTTTATTTATGTTTTGAAATATGTTATTTTATTGTGTAGATATATTATTTTAATGTATTATATTGTAAAATAAAAATTAGGATGTTAGGTGTATTGTAAAATGGTATGGTATAATTGATAAAATAACTTTTTGAGATGGTAAAATAGAATAAGATAGAATTTCCAGATAGAAATGCTCTTACAAGGTAATTTTAAACTCGTTGCCAATCAATTGAAATATTTACTCCCTAATATTACAATTCCAGTGCAAGCCGCTTTATGACGAATCGAAGCATCAAATTTATTTTTGACATTGATTTGTCGTAATGGATTTTTCAGAGTCTTTTGGCTGAATATTGCTGAATCTCAAGTTTATTTGTGATTGGGCATTGTTCCAAGTTATTTAGGAAATTGAGGAAAGAGAGTGAATTTCGGCAACGGTGTTGCCGAAATTCTAATAAAAGTATGAGAGAGAAAGAGAAAAAGTGGGAGAGAGAAAATTTTGAATTTCAGCAATGGTATTACCGAAATTCCTGCTGCCCGAACATGCTAACCGAGTGGGTGTGAAGTACTCGAAGTGTGTGAGTGCCCAAAGGGAAACCAATTGTGGTAATGGCATTGCCGAAATAGGAAAAAAAAATTGTGGCAATTGTGGCAATGCCATTGCCAAAAATGGGAGGGAAAAAAAAATAGTGTTTGCCGAAATCTGGGGAGAAATTAAAAAAAAAAGTGCTACGTTCACAATATTTTTACAATATTTTCACAACAAATTACAGGTGATTAGTTATTATTAGTTCAAATTTGAATTTAACACTGAGATTACTTTTTAATCCAACAATAACAACTAGTAACAACCTGCTACTTAGAATTTGTTGTAAAAATATTGTAAAAATTGTGTGCACATATCATTTCTCAAAAAAAAAAAAAAATGCGGAATGGATTTGTGGCAATGACATTGCCGAAATAGGTGGGAAAAAAATTTGTACAATTGTGGTAATGCCATTGCCGAAAATGGGGGGAAAAAATTCAATGGCATTGCCACATAGTAAAAAGACTATGGCAGTGAAGAAAATGAATGCTGCCCTGCCCCAAAAACTCCCTTTCTTAAGGTTGAGCAGGAGAAAGAATCTCCACCTATTATTCCTCTGTACTTTGTGTGGTAGGCATTTCTAACCGAGCCAGCTAGCAAGCAAATCTCGGCAATCAAGAAAAACAACCTGAGAGGAAAAGTTCATAAGATAAACTCATCAATGTAATACAGTGCAATTGTGGTAATGCCATTGAATTTTTTCCTCCTATTTTCGGCAATGACATTGCCATAATTGCACAAATTTTCTTTCTCCCACTTTTTCTCTTTCTCTACCGTTGCCGAAATTCACTTTCTTTCCTCATTTTCCTAAATAACTTGGAACAGTGCCCATAACACAAATAAACTTAAGATTCAGCAATATTCAGCCAAAAAACTTGGATTTTTCATGGCAGCGGTTTGAAAATTTTCTAATATTATTCATGTTATTACTGTAGATGATTCACAGGGTATCATTATTTGGGCTGAAACGGAATCTACTCTCCTTGTTATTAATGGCATGTTTGGATGTTTAAAAAAGGAGGAGAGAGTAGAGGAGGGGAGAGTAATGCAATTACCTTATTTGGAAGTTTTTTAAAGGATGAGGGGAGGGTTGGAGGAGTTTGGAGGGTTTGGAGGAGTTTGGAGGGGTTTGGACTCCCTCTAGCCCCCCAATTTTAATTCCCCCAAATT
Organism: Quercus suber; assembly: GCF_002906115.3. NCBI lineage: Eukaryota > Viridiplantae > Streptophyta > Magnoliopsida > Fagales > Fagaceae > Quercus > Quercus suber. The sequence goes on along the minus strand of NW_027069591.1, from coordinate 1,150,142 downwards.
GGAGAGATTTGGAGGGGAGTAGAGTACATAAACTATTGATCAAGTAAATTACCTAATTTACCCTTATTATATTAACAAAATTACACAAGAGAAATGACTAATTAATCCATTCCCCCTTACTAATTTTAAAAACATCCAAATAAGGTGGAGGTGAATCATTCTCCTCTACTCTCCTCCTCACTACTCCCCTTCCCTCTACTCCCCTCTACTCTCCTCCCTCTCTAAACTTCCAAACAAGCCATAAACCTACCATTGACATAGGTCTGAATTATGTACTTTTTGAAGTATATATATACAGAAGACACTAATTATTTGCCTCTAGCCATTGCAAGATTCATAATCTTGTAAAAGATAATAGCAATATTCTATCTTCGCTTGAACACTCCCAAAAAGTCTTTTTTTTTTTTTTTTTGAGAAAAAGATCATCCAAAATATTATCAAGATATTGGTAAATCAGGCAAAGACATTATTTGGGCATGATGGAATAGACACCATCCAAACAAACAATAGAAAATAAATTCTTGCTTTCTAGGTTAAGACATGAGCAACTGCACAAACTTACCTAACAAAATAAGAGAAAGAAAAACTCAGGTAGCTGGCAAAAGACAACTTGGCAACTTGCCGATTCATAATAATCTTGGCAATTTATTATTAGAATAGCATTTGAACTTTAGATTAAGAGTTTATAATATATTACACCATACAAATAGTAGTAGGTGCTTGGAGTGCAAATACAAAGAATAAGAAGTTTTATAATATATTGTACCATAGAAATAGTAGAGTAGGCANCTTTCTAGGTTAAGACATGAGCAACTGCACAAACTTACCTAACAAAATAAGAGAAAGAAAAACTCAGGTAGCTGGCAAAAGACAACTTGGCAACTTGCCGATTCATAATAATCTTGGCAATTTATTATTAGAATAGCATTTGAACTTTAGATTAAGAGTTTATAATATATTACACCATACAAATAGTAGTAGGTGCTTGGAGTGCAAATACAAAGAATAAGAAGTTTTATAATATATTGTACCATAGAAATAGTAGAGTAGGCATCGCATCGGGCATTGCAGAGTCGAAGCAAGAGGTGACATTTAAGTAATAGTTATGGTATGGTATGGGCTAATAAAAGGCTTGGTTCTCAAGGATGATTAATAGAGGGACTGGGAGGGGAGGCCTGGGAACCCTATCAGGCTTAGCCAGAGGAGCATGGGGAAGTGTGGGTGCCCAGGGTGTGCGTGGGCTAGGCCAGATGTAGGAACAGGGCCTCTTTGCAACGTCCCAAAACTCAGCCTCTCAAAAGCAACCCTTTTTCCATTCTCAGCATGCACCGAGTTGGCTTCTTGATCCGTTGAAAGCATTCTACCCTCAGTCGGAAGAGCGACGACAATCACAAAGGTCAGCCATAACAATTTTTGAGTGGTTACCACCATCTTGTTCAATGCGCACGGTTCTATCTCTTAGGCTAGTACTTTTTAAAACACCTGAGTATGAGAGTATTTTGAGATACTCAAAACTTAGCGTTCACAACTTTGAAGGCTCTTAAACAATATGTACATATATATATGTATATATATGTATATATATAGATGATATATATGAGAAGTTATTTTTTATTTTTTATTTTATAATTAGCTTTTAAAAGTTTGTAATTAGTAAGTTTTGAAAAGTTCAATGCGCTAAAAATTTGGAAAGTTACTTGTTTTAAGTTTTGCTAAAAAAAGAAACCTTAAAATTAGAGAATCTAGAAAAATGATAAGTTTGTAACTGTTTAATTTTAGGGTAGTTTCCCGAAATTTTGGTGGTGTAAAAAAAAAAAAAGAAGACTGCTACGTTTGAGGGTGAACAGAACGTGAAAGAATTTGGTTTTTTGACCTTTTCAATTTGAAAAAGGAGAAGAGATACAAATGTAGTGGGAACTGGGAAGTGAGAAGAGACGAGGTTTAAATTTGGGGGTTGGCTCTTATGGATCCAAAATATTAAAAAATAATATTTAAAAAAAATTAGTCTCATCACACACGCTTTGCGCATGGGATGAGGCTTTTTTTTTTAGTAGTCCTATTTTATAGAAAAAAATTGTTTTTATTTTATTTAATTATATATATATATTTATAATTTTTATTTTAAAAATCTAATTTATAAGGGGATAAAACAATTTGAAAATTAACCAGAGAGTAGTCTTATTTTATAGGCAATGTTTTAGTGGAAGTTGTTGGATATTTTTATAAAAAATATTATATTTATTTTAATACTCATTTATGTGTATCAATTATCCCTTAATGTCAAATACATTAATTGCTAAATTTTGAAATTCAAAATTTGAATAGCTTTTGTCAATGATTTTAATAAGGAAATTTATGAACATTAACGTGATATTAATACCATAATTGCCAGCATATTTGGTTTTATTACAAATATACACTTTCCATTCTAAATGTTTTGTATTCAAACATTCTTATTTGAATATGACATAATAACGTCATATATGGAAGATATTTCAGTACTTAAATGTACAGCTATTACTGAATTATTTTATGATATACTAAATTACCATATATATACAAATATTTACTATTTGGTTTAATGGAAAGTGGTCAAACAACTAGCAATTTTTGTAACATATATTTAGAAACTTTGAAAAGGTATTGTAATAATGGGCATTAAATGCATGGCATTGTGATCCTTTCTTTTTGTTCTCAACGTACAAAGTTTGGCTAAGACAACTTTTGATATCCAGTTATATTATATTATATTATATTATATTATATATATATATTTATATAAAGAAAGCTATTGATTATATATATTTATTTCAATAACTTTATGACTATTTAATTGATATCAAACCCTTTTGATTTTTTGGCTAAGGACAAGCAACATGTCTGGCTCTATATATATAGAAAGAAATAAAAGTTTCAGATACACACATTTTATTTTTGAATTACAAAGCTGTAGACTTTTCAAAAAAACAATTGTTTTTACTGTCCTAAATACTTACCATTTATTGCTTCTTATTACTCACAAAAATATTTTATCTTTTACAAAATTTTTTGGGAAAAAAAAGTACTATAGAGAGTTTATATCCTACGAGTAGTGTAGGCTCGCAAGGATAATCGGCAAAGGTGGCTGGGTTGTTGTATCTTGGGGGCAACGTGTAGAAACTATTTGTCTAACTACATTGGATATACTATAAACGACACGATTTGTCTCAAGACAGTGACTTGGTTCACACCTCATTTCTGTCACCTCTTTTGGTAAAATCAAATTGTGTAATTTCCAAAGAAAATTCAAGAATTATCTCTCCTTTATTTCCAACAGAAGTTAGAGTTGCATTTTTACCGGATTATCCTTTAGTTTTGTCTCTACTTAAATATAAGGATGTAGTCTAAAACTTATATCCAAGAGATGAATAGATATATTGCCATACCATGAAAATATAAGTAGTTGCAAAATGAAAAAAACTATTCTATCAAGATTTAAAAAGACTATTTTTTTTTTAATTGGAAACAATTTCATACAAATAATGTTGTTCCTGCATCGTTCAAATATACTTAGAAGCTTTTTAAATTTTTTTTTTTTATTGTCAAAATTGTTCATATATCTCCATTTAGGTTTGTATGTTTGTTGTGTAATTTATGAGTTTGCTGACCACCAAATTCTCTAGGAGTGTGATGAGATTTAGCTCAAAGTAAAATAAAAATGAACATCAATAAACAATAACCTCTTTTATATCTAAAGAAAAATTAAAAAAGGACAAAGTTTGGCTATAAGTTGTAACCAATGATTACAATTTCCACTAAAAAAAATTAATATAGCTATATATTTTGAAAATCTGACTATAGGATTGTGTGTTCTTTATGTTCTTAACATGCATACTAAATTTCATGTCAATCGAATGTTATTTACTATTTGATCTATAAACTTATTTTTTATGCATGATTTTATACTACAAAAACTTGAACTTTTAACATTTAATTAATAACATAACTATTGATCTTTGATCATTTACAAATTTTTCATTCATGGAGAATATAAGAAGAAAATTTAATCCAATGGTGTATTTGTTAAGATTTAAATTCAATAAAATGATATTGAGTGAAGTTGTAGCCATTTACTACAACTAATTTTGTAGAAAAACTTTGTCGAATAAAAAAAAAAAAAAACAAATATTGGCTTCTAGAGACATAAATAAGTTGTAATTTATTAAAAACTTACCCATACCCATATGACATGGATAAAGTTCACGTAAATAATAGATCTTCAAACACACAAAGGAGTATTAATTAATAGTATCTATGTCTCCCTCCTCCATGTGAATGTATTATAATGAAAAATTGATCGATGTCGATCTTTTATGGAAAATTATAGAGTTACAAATTATTTTACAATAATTTTTTCAAACTGTTGATATATACGATGTGTTAGGACATATATGTTCTCACTTATCATGAACATATATCACTTATTTATGTAAATTAGCTAAATCCTTTGACAAAACAAACTCTACTTGTAATTAGGTAGTTCTAGGTGTTTTAAATACTTCAAGAAACAAGGTTTCAAAGTCAAGTGTTGAAGTCATCAAGTCTGTCCAAGAAAAAGCAAGCTGAAGTGCAAATTCATTAAATCTCGACACATGCTCGATAGCTACCTCGACACTTGCTATCTATCGAGATTTATAATTTCAGATTTTTTGATATAATTTTCTTGGGATCCGTGAATATGCTTTTGGGTCTTCTTTTCTTTAAACCCTAAACATATAAAAGGATTGTTTTCAGAGCCGTCAAGTGGTACACAAGTTGAAAAAGCATTGAACAATCTCTGTTCAAGCAAATTGTGATAAAAAACGAAGTTCTTGACCTAGTTCATCTTCTCTGAAGAAGTTGCTGTGTATTTGCACCAAAGGGTTTTATGACCAAGCATCTTCCTGATCTTCATCGTGTAGGATGAACTGAAGAACTTTGCAGCCAACCTCTCCTCCTTAGTTGATGTTTTGAAGTCGCGTACTAGGATCTGCGCATTGGTTAGTCATGTACTTGGGAGCTGTGCATCAAAGGTGAAAATTGTCACTACAGATTAAGTCCAATTGGGTATTGGGGTAAGGGTTCAGCTATAGGTTGGTAAGGTACTTGGGATTCCTTTACTTGTAACCGCTTGATTTGATAATAGTGGAGTTTCGGGAGTGGTGACTTGAAAATCACCCGGTGGGGTTTTTGCCGCGAGGTTTTTCCCCATTCGTAAAGAAATCATCGTGTCATTTAATTTCTGCTGCATATTTAGTTTTTGGTGATTTGTTTGTGCTTCCACGCAATTGCATGATAAATTGATTAATTAATAACTTGGCTAATTAATTAATTGGTTTACTCACAAGGGGTCATTCAATTTGTGGCCTATCAAGTGGTATCAGAGCAGGCACACTCTGATTAGGTTTAATCTTTGCTTTGTTGATCCATTGACCCCTGTTTGTCATGGATAGAGGACAGTCATTAATTATATCTCTTTTATTTGATGGCACTAACTATACATACTGGAAAGTACGCACGAGAGCTTTCTTGCAGTCTTTAGATGAGAAGGTGTGGCAAGCTGTAGAGATTGGCTGGACTGAGCCAAAAGAAGAACCGGCCGATTGGGATGACGCAAAGATCAAGGTGGCTAACTTCAACAATAGAGCGTTAAATGCCCTCTTTAGCGCAGTCACTAATGAGGAGTTTAAGAAGATATCCACAACTGAAACTGCTAAGGAGGCTTGGACCATCCTCCAGACAACCTATGAAGGAACAAAGGTTGTCAAAGATTCAAAACTTCAGAGGCTCACTACAAGCTTTGAAGAAATTAAGATGGAGGAGGATGAGTCGTTTGACGAGTTCTATGCCAAGCTCAAGGACATAGTGAACTCAGCCTTCAATCTTGGGGAAACCATCCCTGAACCCAAGGTTGTAAGGAAGGTTCTCAGATCTCTACTTGAGAGATTCCATGCCAAGATTACGGCAATAGAAGAATCAAAGGATATTGACAAAATTCCTTTGACTGAGCTGGTTGGAAACTTGCAGACCTACGAGCTAGGACTATCTAGGATTGGCAAAACGGGTAAAGGCAAGAGCATGGCGTTGAAGGCAAAAAGCTGTAATACAGATGAGTCTTCCGATGATGAAGATTCCAAGATGAAGTCCTACATTACAAGGCAGTTCAAGAAGTTTATGAAGAATGCCAATGGGAGGAACTTCGACAAGGACAGCAGACAATCCAGTTCTTCTCAGTTTAAGAGTCAAGACAAAGGGAAGAAGGATGATAAGGATGGCGGTCAGTACATTGTTCCTGCAGGACCAAAGTGTTTTGGATGTCATGGATTCGGTCACATGAAGCATGAATGCCTGACATATCTCAAGAGCATTGGGAAGAATAAGGCACTTGCTGCAACTTTAAGTGACACTGAGCCCAAAGATGATTCCGACAATGAGGATGACGGAATCTTAAATGCCTTCACTGCCACAGTCAATCCTACTGAAGGGATTGTTGAAGAAGTGGATGAAGAAGAAGAACTGGTGGAGTCCAAATTTGAGAAAATGGATGATCAAGATGATATCCATTCAGCCTATGAAAAGCTTTACAAGCTCTCTGAGAAGCATGAGAAATTGTATAGGCTGGCCACCAAGAAGCTCAGTGATGTAGAACTTGATCGTGAAGAGTTGTCCACAAAGTTTGATGAGGCATATCAAACTATTGGAGCACTGAGATTTTAGAACAACTTTTTGGCTGAGAAGACCAAGAAGCTTGAAGCAGAGCTGTCTCAAGTCAGAGCTCAATTGGAGAGGACTTCAAGTGCAAAGTTTGATGAGATGCTTAGCAATCAGAAATCTGCTTCGGATCAAACAGGCTTAAGGTATGGTCTTTCTTTCTCTAATACTGCTTCTACTAGTAATACTGTTTTTGTTTCTCCTGCTAATGACACTGAAATTGAGAACATTGATGTTAAAACTGAATTAGCTAGTGAGAACTTAGACAAGGGTAAATCTATCTTGGGAGCACCCCCTAAGCAAGATAAGAAAGATGCTAAAAACCCTAGGGCTAAGAAGGCTAACTCTCAAAAGCCTAAACAAAAGAAGCAGCATCTCTGTCATCATTGTGGAGCTGTCGGTCATACTCGACCAAATTGTTATAAGTGGATAGCCACTCAATAGAGCAACGGCATGATAGCATCTGGAAGCCAAAATCAGCTTCAATCCTCTCTTTCTCCTCTTGGAGATCTTCTAAAAACCCTCATGTTCCTTTCAAACTTTGAACGGTTTCAATTCTTTCCCCTCACCACCGGTTCAAGGGTTCAATCAAAGGAAAGGTTCTTCCAAGGTGTGGAAGAAAAATGACTCTAAGTAATTTCATCACTTTCTTTTCCCTTCTTGTTTTTCTTGTTTGTTGCATTACTTGTGTGTTTTGCATTTTTTGAGCCAGTCTAGTTTTATGTTTTGTTTTTTTTAACATGTTTTTGTGTGGTTACTTTCAGTTTTGTTTACTTTTTTTTTAATATAAAAATAAAAAAATAAAAAAAAATTGAAAAATAAAAAAATACAAAAACAATGTGTGTTTTGTGTACTTTGGTACTTGTGTACCTTGAATGGCCATTGAAACAAAGTTTCTAAACTTTGTATCTCTTGTAACTTAGATGAGCATCTTTATGCACAACTAAGCAAGTGAGTTTTGTGGCTCTTGTTTGTGATGAGTAAGATTAAGTTATCTCCTAAACTTAACACTCGTATCACTCTTTTTGACGGGTAGGACTAGAAAATCCTAAGAGAAAGGCATAAATAACCATCTCATCACTGTTGCCCACCAATCATAATATGACACCTGTATACTTCGGCATAGCAAAAGTGCAGTGTCAAAGACACCCGTATGTTTCGGCATAGCAAAAGTGCAGTGTCAAAGATATTTGTATGCTTCGACATAGCAAAAGTGCGATGTCAAAAGCTTAACATCTTGGGCATTTCTTTTCTCTCTTTTTATGCTCATGTATGATATGCTAAAAATAAAAGAAAATATGCAAAGAAAATAAAAAGCAAAAAGATCAAAAATGCTTTAAATATGGTTGCAAGCGTGTATTCTAGGAGATGTGGGAGTTATAGGATGTACCTCAAAGGTGATAGTCCCCATCAAACAGTTATGATTGTGTGTGAGTTAAAGTTATTTTCTCATATCTTAGATCGTCATAACATGTATACATATATGCAATCTTGCAATATTTTTCACACACAACACGCAATATTCTTTGCTACTTTTGATACATGTGCAAGTACAATGTGATTTGACCATCACAAGTGTTTACATATGCTGATGTATGCTCACTAAACTGTCTTGACTTATTTTTGAAAAATAAAATTGGTTAGACTTGTTTAGTGTGTGTGTGTGTGTGTGTTTTTTTGAGGATCCATGTGTTTAATTCTTTGTTGAGAGATGATTTTGAGAGCTTTATATGTTGATTGAATCAATGGTTGAGGTGTTTGTTGGATTGCATTCATGGCTGTGTTTTTCAATTCTCGAAAAATTGCTTTTATTTGCTGGCTCGACACCTCCTCGATACCTGGTTATCTATCGAGCTTCTCAAGCCTTTTTCTTATCGCAATCTCGACACCTTTTCGACACCTGATGGATCGATCGAGAAAGTTCCTGTCTCCTCGATACCTCCTCGATACCTGATTGATCGATCGAGCTTCTGTTCTTTGAAACTGGTTCTTATTCCTCGACACCTCTCGATACCTGCAGCTGTCGACGGCCATTTCCTTGACACCTCCTCGACAGCATCCTCGATACCTCTCGACACCTCAGCTGTCGAGATTTACTGAGGTGTCTATTTAAGCTCTTGTAGCGATTTTCTCTCATTTCACTCGATCTCTCTCGATCTGTCTGAGGCGGTTCCTCTCCCAAACAACCTTTACTCACTCAAATCTTCAAACCCACTTGATTTTTGGTCTTTCCTTGCTTCTAATCACTTGGTAAGATCTCATTTTCCTTCCCTTTTCATGCATTTCATGTTTTGAAACTTAGGTTTTGAGATTTTTGGAAATTTTTGGGGTTTTTCAAAATTAATGAGTTTTTCTTGAAATTTTGGGTTGGGTTTTCACTTAAATGTTTTCAAAATGTCATACATTGCATTTCATGTGCATTAGAATGATATTCACATGCATTTAGATGTGTGCTCTATGTTTGTGTGCTGGTAGGATTGGATTGGGCTGAGCCTATGATGTTTTTCAATTTGCATGTCACATGTTCATGCATTCCCATGCATACGTACTTCTTGTTCAATATATTTGATATATGTGAACTGTGTTGGGTCTTTTCTGATTGTCTCCCTCTATATCTCTTTCTCATTCTTTTACGTTAGTAGTGTCTATGGCACCCAAATGTAAATCTACTCCGGCTCGGAACCCTTTGCGTTCTGGAGCTTCCTTTTCCTCTGATTCTGCTCCTCTTAACCTTCGGTTCCGTGATGGAGATGCCCACAAGGCATTTTCGGAGAACTTTTCTCGACGAGGTGTTCATTCGGAACGCCAAGTCATTTTGGCGAACTTCGCTGACACTGACCTTTCTTCTGTCATTCACAGTAGGGGATGGAAGTCACTGTGTGACGTCCCGGTCACTTGTCCTCTCGTGCTGATTCAGGAGTTTTACTTCAACATGCATGGGATAGATCGGTCAGTACCTCTCTTTTTCACTCGCATTTGAGGTACGCGCATCCCTGTCATACCGCAGCTCGTTGCAGATGTGCTTAGGGTTCCTAGGATAGAGTTTCCTGACTATCCTTCCTGTGAGCGTTTGAGGACTGTGTCCAAAGATGAGCTCATTTCTGCCTTTTGTCAGCACCCTGCTGATTAGGGTGAGCATCAGTACACATCATGTAGACCTTTTGCTAAAGGTCCTAGATTCCTAAACATGGTGATGACGTTTGTACTCCATCCACTCTCTTACTACAACTCCATCACCGAGTCTCGTGCTCGATTTTTGTTATCTCTTCTTGAGCATCTTACTATAGATTTTCCTTCTCACTTTATTCTTTCTATCATAGATGTTCATCTTGATTCGGCGTCCCGTGATAAGCTCATCTTTCCTCCCGCTATCACGAGGATCTTACGCCATTTTTCTATCCCTTTTCCTGCGTCCGACCACTTTACACACATCTGTGCCATAGATGCCGCTATCGTAAAATGTAGTGAGGCTCAGTTTAGGTCGCGACAGACAGATTTCACTCCTCCCTCCCGTTCAGCTCCATCCAGATCTGCTCCACCTACATCTGCTCTTTCTTCCTCTACGGGCGATGTATCTCTTGGAGACATCATGGCGCAACTGCAGCGCATGGATGCTCGCCTCGATACGCTCTCTTCTGAGTTGTATCAGGTGAATGTTCGTGTTGGTCATATTGCACGACGGCAGGCGACCATGGGTGGTTTTGCTCCAGAGGCTACTCCTTTACCGGCTTCTCCAGCAGTTTCAGACACTGAGGATGATGATGATGAAGATGCTAGCTCTAATGATGAGATGTTTACATGACACTCTACCCTTTGTCACTCGTGACAAAGAGGGGGAGTAGTTTTGGGTTATGAGAGTAGTCATCTTAGGGAGAGAGTTAGTATAGGACATTTTTGATAGAGGGAGTGTTGATATTTTTGAGGGATGTAGTGAGTTTTTGATGTATCTTTTCTTTTCTATTTTTTATAGATACATTGATCTTGTATATGAGGTCTTTTGACTAGTTTTACATACATTGTACTTATTTTCTCTATATATGGATGTATGTTTCTTTCACCTCTCTCTCCATGTGTTGTTTTTTCCCTATCTTTATACACATGTTCTTTATACTTGTATGCAATCTATTATTTCTATTTCACACAAGATGCCTTGATGAATTTTGTTTAAAGTGTTTCAGAAATACAGGTTGTCAAAGTCTACTTGCCATAAACTCTCTTCTTGCAAAATTTTTCAAGAGTTTGTGTTAGGATAGATTTTATTGTATTCAACAAGTAAATATGAGTGTAGTGATTTATGAATTCTCTCATATGTTCATTTGTTTGTTGTGGTTTTGTCACGGATTGCCAAAGGGGAAGATTGTTAGGACATATGTGTTCTCACTTGTCATGAACATATGTCACTTATTTATGTAAATTGGCTAAATCTTTTGACAAAACGCACTCTACTTGTAATTGGGTAGTTCTAGGTGTTTTTAATACGTCAAGAAACAAGGTTTCAAGGTCAAGTGTTGAAGTCATCAAGTCTGTCCAAGAAAAAGCAAGCTGAAGTGCAAATTTATTAAAGCTCGACACCTGCTCGATAGCTACCTCGACACCTACTATCTGTCGAGATTTATAATTTTAGATTTTCTGATCTGATTTTCTTGGGATCTGTGAATATGCTTTTAGGCATTCTTTTCTCCAAACCCTAAACATATAAAAAGATTGTTTTAAAAGCCGTCAAGTGGTACACAAGTTGAAAAAGCATTGAGCAATCTCTGTTCAAGCAAATTGTGATCAAAGATGAAGTTCTTGACCTAGTTCATCTTCTCTGAAGAAGTTGCTGTGTATTTGCACTAAAAGGTTTTGTGACCAAGTATCTTCCTGATCTTCATCGTGTAGGATGAACTGAAGAACTTTGCAGCCAACCTCTCCTCCTTAGTTAGTGTTTTGAAGTCGCGTACTGGGATCCGCGCATTGGTTAGTCACGTACTTGGGAGCCATGCATCAAAGGTGGAAATTGTCACTACAGATCAAGTCCAATTGGGTATTGGGGTAAGGGTTCAACTGTAGGTTGGTAAGGTACTTGGGATTCCTTTACTTGTAACCGCTTGATTTGATAATAGTGGAGTTTCGGGAGTAGTGACCTTAAAATCACCTGGTGGGGTTTTTGCCGCGAGGTTTTTCCCTATTCATAAAGAAATCACCGTGTCATTTAATTTTCGCTGCATATTTAGTTTTTGGTGATTTGTTTATGCTTCCACACAATTGCATGATAAATTGATTAATTAATAACTTGGCTAATTAATTAATTGGTTTAATTACAAGGAGTCATTCAGTTTGTGGCCTATCACGATGAGTGGTTATTGGTAAGTAAAAAAATGAAGTTAGTAGTGAGCTCAAATAAGAACCAATAAAAATTGCTTACATCAACTATTTGTAAAAATGTTGTAAAATAGTTTATGCTTATAATATTATTCATCTTTTATATACCGCCAGTACACCCAGCTTCAACATCACAAAGTCCTCAGCCGTGTGCATTTTACATCAAGTTCTTGCAAAGAATCCAACCTTTTGAATAGCACAAATAAACTTTAAAAAAAAAAATGGGACACAAATAAACAAATTAAAATGATATAAAAATGAATCAGAATAGTCAAACTTAAATGAAAATCATAAACAAACTCTAATTCAACTGCGGCATTTAGCTAGGCATTTGGCATTATTCTTCAATTGGATTTCAAAAAAAAAAAATGATACGGTTTAAGTTTTTTAGTTTAAATTTTAAAATATGCATATTTATATCGGCTACGTGCAATGTTGATTTTAAAAACATTTTTTTTTTTTTTACTAATCATATTAATTGGTTTACCCCATTAGCAAGAAATCTAATTACATTAGCAAAAACTTGAAATTGAAAGAGAAACTGAAAGGTACAGTTCGAAACTGAAAGAATGAAGTCAACTTTATTACGATAAATCAAACTGGTATACATCAATCAAGTCTTGTGGTAGTTCTTCTAACCACACATCCGTATCAGCAGCTAAAACTGCTCTCTTTGCAAGGGAGTGGGCCAACCTATTACCCCCGGTACATGTGTGAATGAAGTTACAAAACTGCATGCTATCCCTTAATCTTTGGATATCATTAATAATATGACCCAGCTGAGTTCTATTTGGCTTAGGATTATTTAAAGTCTGTATTATTTTCAAGGAATCACCTTCTACTTCAGCTTTGAAGATGCTTATCTCTTGGGCGAAAACAAGAGCTCTCCTTGCTGCCAGAGCTTCAACCATGTCCACCGAGCTTGGCCAAGGTATTTTCTGACTAAGGGCCGCAATGATCAGCCCAGACTCGTCACGGATGACAAAGCCCAGACCAGCAAGCGCCCTGTCTTCAAACACAGACCGATCTTGAAAACCCCAGCGTCAGGTGGCTTCCATCTCGCCTCCACCCGTAAAATAACCAGCCTTGTAGGAATCTCTTGCACGTCATTAAACTCCTGCAACAGCTCCCTCGCTTTCTTCACAGTCTCTCCAACATCCCACACTGGTTGCCTTTCTCTCAACTTGTTCCGTCGAGTCCATATACACCAAGACACCACGGAAAAAAGCGCAGCAGTACATGAGGATAATTCCGAAAGCACAAAGGACACCAAATCACCAAAGCTTCTAAACTTCCTTGTACGTGGGTAGTGAAAAGCCTGATCCGAGAGCTAAATACACTTGGCATGGTCACATGACCATAAACAATGGATGACATCTTCTGGAAACTCGTCGCATAGACCGCAGCTGTTATCATGAAGGCCATGCTGTGCACAGAGGTTGAACTTTGTAGGAAGACACTTATTTGACGCCCGCCACATGAAGTGCTTCACTTTATTAGGGACCTTGAGCTTCCAGATACCATTCCACAAGGTTTTTGAAGCTTCTGGTTTTGACGAACCAGCCTGGGATAAAAGCAATTCATTAGCCATAAACCGGTAAGCACTCTTGACAGAGTATGCTCCATCCGGGGTCCACGGCCATATGAGTAAATCCCTATCAGTGTGGAAACTAACAGGCATACTCTTTATACTTTCGGCCTCCCAAGGGTAAAAATTCTGATCAATGAGGTCAGAGTTCCACATCTTCGTTCCAGTGATAAACAAATCCTTAACTACAGCCAAAGACGAGTCCTGCCTAGGAGAAAGGATTTTTCCGCCCCTTGAAGAGTCCAACCATCTATGCTTCCAGATATCTATTGAAGAGCCATCCCCAACACGCCATCTAGCACCCTTACAAATAACATCCCTTGCTTGCATTATACTTTTCCATGCAAAAGAGCTCCTTTGGTTGGTTTCAGCATCAAGGATACAACCCGAAGAAAAATATTTCGGCTTGAACACTTTATAAAGCAAAGTATCTTTTTCATGGAAGAGTCTCCACACCTGTTTACCAAGGAGTGCATCATTAAATTGTCAAAGATCACGAAACCCCATACCTCCAAGAGATTTTGGGGAGCAAAGCGTCCTTCACTTCACCCATTGCATTTTTCTTGTATTGTCTTGATTTCCCCACCAAAATTTACGGATCATAGACTCTATATCTTTTATCAAACCTAGTGGCAAGCGAAACACATTCATGGAATAGGTGGGGATGGATTGGATCACGGCCTTAATCATCACTTCATTTCCTGCTTAAGATAACAAAAACCAACAAAAACCAAGTTGGAAAAGAATAACAAAATCAGTGCACCAAATTAAAAGGATCACTAACATGTGAATTGTTCACCAAACTTAGAGGAACACTATGTATGCGTAACTTCAAATCTTTAGATGGATCCTAAGTGACACTAGCCTCTTTGCATGTGCTACGTGCATGCTCAAAGACTTTTTTTGTTATTAAAAAAAAACCTTTTGATTCATCTTAATTTAAGGTTTATGCATTTGTAAGTGAAATTATTGCATTTTCTAATCACCAAACTTATAGGAGTGTGATGAGATGTGGTTTACGGGTGTGTTAGTTTTTATTTATTTACTTATTTTTACATCTTGTCACACTCCCAAGAGTTTTGGTCATCCAAAAACGCATAAATTTCACTAACAAATGCCTAAACCCTTAATTAAGATGAATCAATATATGAGGTTTAAGCTAACCCCAAAATGATACATCATTATTAATCAGTACCAAAATAGGAGAAATTACACTTCATCACCTTAAACTACACATTTATTACACTTTGCACCCTAAACTTTTTGAATGCAAGTTTTGCACCTTGAAAGATGATCTTTGTTACACTTTGCATCCTGACATCAAGTTTGCCGTTAACTTGGATGGAAAAAGATGGCACCACGTGAAAAGACCTGATTGCCAATCTTCCCAATCCTTTAAAAACAAATGATAAATTACACTTTACCACCCTAAACTATACTTCTAATTACACTTTGCACCATAAATTTTGAATTTTCATCCAAGTTGACAACAAACTTAATGTTGTGTTGCAAAGTGTAACAAGAGTCATAGCTTAGGGTGCAAAACGCGTGTATTTGAAATGTTTATGGTGCAAAGTATAATATAAGGTATAGTTTAGGATGGTAAAGTACAATTTTTGCACCAAAATATTTCATTTCTTTTACTACCATGGCCTCCAGTATGGTATTGACTACTTTGATGCAATATATTGTGAATTTTTTAGAGAGAGAGAGAGAGAGAGAGAGAGAGAGAGAGAGAGCAAATACTAAGAATATGGTTTATAATTCATTACACCATAGAAATAATGGTATGTGCTAAGAATGCAGAGTTTGAGCAAGAGGTGACATTTGGGTAATAGTTATTGTGTGGACATATAAAAGGCTTAGTTCTTAGAGATCCAACATTCTTAGTCCTTAATTGGAATAAAACCATGAGGAGGGGGCGGAGGGTCGGACGTTCCCTTGCTAGGCCTAGATGGAGGGTAGTGGCTATTTTTTGGCAAACCATGATGAGGTGGAGGAGGGTCAGACGTTCCCTTGCTAGGCCCAAATGGAGGAACATGACCATTTTTAAGGCAACATCTCAAAATTGATCCTCCCAAAATCTATATTCTCAAACTTTGATGGAACAAACATAGAAGGGGGCTCGTTAGGCGCAGATGGAGGAACATGACCTTTTGCCAACATTCCAAATTTCACCCTCTCAAAAAGAGACATTTTCCCATTTTCAATAGGCACCAAGTTGGAAGAAACCTTTTCTCCATATGTTGGAAGCCTTATACATTTGGTGGGAAAAGCGAGGACAATCATAAAGGTCAGCCATAACAATTTTTGAGGGGTTAACACCATCTTGTTCAATGCTCGCTTTTCTATATGATTTTGAGACTCTATCGCTCTCTAGCGTTTTAAATAATGATTGACTCTCTTTCCATTAAGAGATGATAATAAATTTTCTTTATATTACGTGATTTTGCAAATAAATTTTTGTTTGGAGTTGATTATGCAATTATTATAAAGATAGATAATTATGCAAAAGTGATAATAAATTATGCAATAATGATGGTTAGCACCATCTTGTTCAATGCTCACATTTCTATCTAATTTGAGACTTGTTGTGACCTATTAAATAGTGATTGACCCTCTTTTCATTAAATGATGATAATAGATTTTCTTTATATTACAGGAGAGTGCAATTAATATTTTTGTGTGGTTTGCAATTATATTTTTTTGTGGAGTTGATTATGCAATTATTATTCTTAGATATAATAATTGCATAATATTAAAGGAGGTTGCAATTAATATTTTTGTGTGGAGGTTTTTTTTTTTTTTTAGATAGTTTCAATCTATGGCGTTCGCTCCTTATTGAGTCCAAATCTTCTATCCCACTTTTCCTGCTCCACTCTATACTCCACCAATAAATACTTGCCATGTGTTCACCTAATTAATTAAATACCACCATTAATTAATAACTGTAGTATTAATAAGTCAATAATGATAGTATTTAATTAATTAGGTGAACACGTGGCAAGTATTTATTGGTAGTGTATAGAGTGGAGCAGGAAAAGTGGGATAGAAGATTTGGACTCCTCCGTATTATGCAATTCTTATGCTTAGAGATGTATATGAATTTAAATTTTTAAAACTCTTCATTGGATCTTGTTAAATCATATTTTTGATTAAACAAATAAACAAATATAAATTACAAGTTTTTTTTTGCAAGTTAAGCCCGAGTTGTTCATAAATAATTTGATTTATTGACAGCTCTTTTTTGCAACTTTCTCGTGTAATAATAATTTAGTAGATCTCAAATATATATATATATATATATATATAAAAGAATAGTTTACCAAATTTGAAGGAAAGGACCAATTCAATCAACACTAGTTTCATCCATTAAGAGATGATAATAAATTTTCTTTATATTACGTGATTTTGCAAATAAATTTTTGTTTGGAGTTGATTATGCAATTATTATAAAGATAGATAATTATGCAAAAGTGATAATAAATTATGCAATAATGATGGTTAGCACCATCTTGTTCAATGCTCACATTTCTATCTAATTTGAGACTTGTTGTGACCTATTAAATAGTGATTGACCCTCTTTTCATTAAATGATGATAATAGATTTTCTTTATATTACAGGAGAGTGCAATTAATATTTTTGTGTGGTTTGCAATTATATTTTTTTGTGGAGTTGATTATGCAATTATTATTCTTAGATATAATAATTGCATAATATTAAAGGAGTTTGCAATTAATATTTTTGTGTGGAGGTTTTTTTTTTTTTAGATAGTTTCAATCTATGGCGTTCGCTCCTTATTGAGTCCAAATCTTCTATCCCACTTTTCCTGCTCCACTCTATACTCCACCAATAAATACTTGCCATGTGTTCACCTAATTAATTAAATACCACCATTAATTAATAACTGTAGTATTAATAAGTCAATAATGATAGTATTTAATTAATTAGGTGAACACGTGGCAAGTATTTATTGGTAGTGTATAGAGTGGAGCAGGAAAAGTGGGATAGAAGATTTGGACTCCTCCGTATTATGCAATTCTTATGCTTAGAGATGTATATGAATTTAAATTTTTAAAACTCTTCATTGGATCTTGTTAAATCATATTTTTGATTAAACAAATAAACAAATATAAATTACAAGTTTTTTTTTGCAAGTTAAGCCCGAGTTGTTCATAAATAATTTGATTTATTGACAGCTCTTTTTTGCAACTTTCTCGTGTAATAATAATTTAGTAGATCTCAAATATATATATATATATATATATATAAAAGAATAGTTTACCAAATTTGAAGGAAAGGACCAATTCAATCAACACTAGTTTCTGTGAACATCTCCAAAGCCTTGGAATTCATCAACTTTTATATCGTTAATCGTTATCCAACCAAACCAAACAATGCTATTTTTCTAGCACATTCAACTATTTAAGTGTTCTACCCCATTTTGTTCAATTCCGTCCAATTAGGTCTATTTTAGTCCAATTTGTTCCACTTGGTTTAATTTGGTCCACTTGGTCAATTTTGGTCCCTCTTTAGTCCATTTTAGACTAATTAGGCCTTAAATTGATTCTTTTTGGGACAAAGTTCAAATTTTAGTTACAAAATTTGTTGTAACCTTAAATTATAACCTTACTCAATATCTTTTAAATAGAGGTGAATTTTGACAAATCTACCATTAAATTACATCTTCTTCTTATATCCTCAATGCTTGCAAAATTTATAGAAAATTAAAAATCAATAGCTATGTCATCAATAAATTATTTAAATTGCTAGTTTTTGTAGTTTAAAATCATGCATTAAATATAAGCATATGTATCATATAGTAAATAATATCTTATTGATACAAAATTTGACATATGTATTAAGAGCGTAAAAAACATACAATTCAATAGTTAGATTTTCAAAATATGTAATAATATTTATTTTATTTGGTCCATCTTAAAGCAATTAAATATTGTTTACTTGATTTTTTTTTTTCAAGGATCATTTTGGTCCTTCTCTAACTCTAGAGTTCAATATATAAAGCAATAGCAAAATAATTTTATTATACTACGTAAAAAGATTCTTATTGTAAATGGAAAAGTGTGCGGCGACAAACTGAAACACAAATTATATAATATTCTTGATATGGAGCTGATATATGGAGTAACTTCAATTTTTGTTTTGATTGCATTCTTGTCACCAGGGTTCAAGCTTATCAGACGTTTCTCTAGCTTGGGCAGTTTCTGATATACAGTAGACATAGTAAGAGTAGAGCATCATAATCTCAAGTAAATTGATAATGGACCATTTTTCAACATCTTGAATTAACTCCAGCTTCAATTTGTTATCATAGGCATACCTGTACCATTAATACATGTGGCATTTGTAATTAGCAGTTCATGGAATGAGAAACTTATTGAAGCTTAATTCAATAGAGAAGCCATCATGATTGTTAAAAGTTCGCCACCATCATAGACAATATGGAAACGAATAAAAATCTCCCTAAAAGTCATGTATACAGAGTTATAGTCACTCCAAAAGTCATATATACATATTGTAACATCAGCTTTTAAAAGGTTTTGATGAAGCCACTACATATCTGATGGACACCAGATAGGGTCCACATTTCATGTTAGTTACATACCCACTGATAAAATTAGATAAGCATTACTGAGTAGTAAATATCTAGCCGAAGGTTACAAGATAAGGAAATCATGGTGAACAAGAGACTAGCCAACTACATAAAAGTTTCTAATAAGCATCATATTAAATTCCACTATTCCACATGTTTAAATTCCCTAGAACTGTTTCAAAATATCTAAGCATTCAATCCACTTCAAATACACAATTATCTCCACAAGCACCTTCACTTTTGCACATTTATCCACAAGAAATTTCGTTCACTTATGCACTTGTGCATTCTTATGGAACTTTGTAATTCTTCTGGATGTCTCACTTGTAGCAGCCATATCTCAACAAGTGAAATTTCATCAGAATTATTATCTTCATATATCTTTACCTCCCTTTCTTCGTATTTGTATGGATTATTCCTAATCTTCCCCCTAATAGTAAAGGGCGATTGTAAAGTCAAAGTTGTCCATCCCTACAACAAGAGCAAGGAAGTTATTCTAAAATTTCAATACATATTTAGAAGTGATGGGAGTTGTATAATAAGATAATCAGTGTCTAAGTGTGAAGATTAGCGACAATGCCTTTTGATCCATGAATTTCTTGTGATCCATGAGTCTCTCACCCAACTACCAATAAGGTGAGTATACGAATAATAAGCATAAAAAAAATCAGTAAGTGGTTAAAAATTTGGAATGCAACTTATAATTTTCATTCAGGCTTAGTATTAAGTATCAAATTACCCTTCATGTCAGTACAAAAAAATGGTTTCCTTGTTCCTGTAAACACCTAAAGGTATGCCAAAAGGAGAAAACTCATTTCATTAAATCACTTGATATATTCATGTTAAAATCATTTCATGCCTTGCAATTTGGTTAATCAAAAGGTTCATATGGAGGTCTCCTTTTTTTATTTATTTTTTATTGTTCCACTACAAATAGGAGACTAGAGAAATTTACGGTGAAATTGAAATTGGGAATTTTATTTTATTTTTTCTGAAAATTAGATTTATCCATCATAACCAAATCTGTTCTCCTACCATTGAATTTCATATTCTCAATCTAAGAACATATAGAGACATAGAAAAAAAAAAAAAAAAAAATCTTACGTGGACCTAATCAAAGACGAGGTAAGGTACCAAATCTAAAATGGAATTGGGTTGCACAACCATAGGAAGTGTAATACTTGAGATGGGAGGAGGAAGGAATGGTGAGGCTATGTGAGAGGAGGAGGGAGGTCACCATGGCAGTGGCTGTTGCTCGGAGAAGAAAGCATGGTGTGATTGAAGACTGTCTCCAGCAGAGGGCGGCAGCTGGGCTTGGGTCTGTTCAATCCCTCTAAGAGACTGTTTGGCTCCACATTTTTCATCACTCAATTTCC
>NW_027069591.1:1122823-1128726 GCF_002906115.3 Quercus suber | reverse complement strand
AAAAAAAAAAAAAAAAAATCTTACGTGGACCTAATCAAAGACGAGGTAAGGTACCAAATCTAAAATGGAATTGGGTTGCACAACCATAGGAAGTGTAATACTTGAGATGGGAGGAGGAAGGAATGGTGAGGCTATGTGAGAGGAGGAGGGAGGTCACCATGGCAGTGGCTGTTGCTCGGAGAAGAAAGCATGGTGTGATTGAAGACTGTCTCCAGCAGAGGGCGGCAGCTGGGCTTGGGTCTGTTCAATCCCTCTAAGAGACTGTTTGGCTCCACATTTTTCATCACTCAATTTCCGTCACTCAATTTCCATCACTCATCACTCTAAAATACCAAGGCTGTTTGGCACCATTACTCAATTTCCATCACTCAATATTTTTCACATTGTTTGTGGGCCCCATACCTGTCATTGGTGCAGTTTTATTTTTTTTTTTTTTTTTTTTCTTTAGTACCCACCAACCCAAACTAGTGAAAGAAGAAAGGGAAAAAAAAAAAGTTCAGATCAATTGAACCCAGTGAAAGAAGAAAGGAAAAAAAAAAAAAAACCCAGATCACCGAACCTAGTGAAAGAAGAAGAAGAAAAAAAAGGGAAGAACACCGGGAGACCGAACCCAGGAGAAGGAAAAAAAAAAGGAAGAACATGAGAGACCGAACCCAGGAGAAGAAAGGAAAAAGAAGAAAAAGGGAAGAACAGGGGAGACCGAACCTAGGAGAAGAAAGGGAAAAAAGAAAGAGGAAGAACACAGGAGACCGAACCCAGAGAAGAAAGGAAAAATGAAAAAGAAAAAAAAGGAATAGTTGTTTTGGCAAAATATGCGGTTGATTTATGATTAGTGGGTCCCTCATATGTGTTTAATTACAAAAATGCCATTGAATTATGAGTTATGGAAACTGAAAACAGCCAAAAGTTGTTTTTAGTTTCCACAACTCATAACTCAAAAAGTATAGAATTGAGAGATGAAAACAGAGTTATGGAAACAGAGTATTGTGCAGCCAAACGAACTTCTTGCAATGGGTCCCACCATTTTTGAGTTATGAGTTATGGAAAGCAGAGAATTGAGTCATGAAAACTAGTGAACCAAATAGCCTCTTAGTCATCCAAAAATGCATAAATTTCACTAATAAATGCCTAAACCCTTAATTAAGATGAATCAATATATGAGGTTTAAGCTAACCTCAAAATGATACACCATTATTAATTACTACCAAAATAGGAGAAATTACACTTTACCACCCTAAACTATACCCTAATTACACTATGCACCCTAAAATTTTCGAATGCTAGGTTTTGCACCCTGAAAGATGATTCTTGTTACACTTTTCACCCCGAAATCAAGTTTGCCATTGACTTGGATGGAAAATATGGTTCCACGTGAAAAGTCCTAATTGCCCCTCTTTTCAATCCTTTAAAAACAAATGATAAATTACACTTTACCACTCTAAACTATACTTGTAATTACACTTTGCACCCTAAACTTTGAATTTCCATCAAGTTAACAACAAACTTAATTCTCAAACTTTGATGGAACAAATATAAAAGGAGGCTTGTTAAGCGCAGACGGAGGAACATGACATTTTGCCAACATTTCTAATCTCACTCTCTCAAAAAGAGATATTTTTTCCATTTTCAACATGCACTAAGATGGAAGAAACCTCTTCTCCATATGTTGGAAGCCTTCTACATTCGGTGGGAAAAAGCAAGGACAATCAATAAGGTCAACCATAACAATTTTTGAGTGGTTACCACCATCTTATTCAATGCTCACTTTTCGATATGATTTTGAGACTCTCTCTCTCTCTCTCTCTCTCTCTCTCTCTCTCTCTCTCTCTCTCTCCTTTCAAATAATGATTGACTCTCTCTCCATTAAGGGGTGATAATAAACTTTTTTTTTTGAGAAAATGTAAATAAATTTTCTTTATATTACATGAGTTTGCAATAAATTTTTGTTTGGAGTTTATTACGCAATTATTATAAAGATAGATAATTATGCAAATGTGATAATAAATTATGCAATAGTGATAATAAATTTTCATGTATAAACACAATAATTATTCAATCATGATATTAAATTTTCTTTATATTCCATTTTTTTAGGATAATTCTATATATTGTGTGATTAAGCAATCTTTAGAAGAAAAAAAAGATCGAAAAAATAATCTTTTGTAAAGTTTCTCATACATTGCACAAGCTACCTTTTAGTTAGATGATTTTTTTGTTGACCTCGTAATATTGTGCTATATAAGTTTTTGAAACCTTACAATTTTACATATTAGTATTATTTGTTTTAGATAAATTTAAATTTTATTATATATTTAAACCCTCCTTTAGTGAAAAATGATATATTTTTTTTAATTTAAATTACAGAATATATAGTTTCATATACAAACACAATTATAATCTAGATAATCTAGATTATATAATTCCACGTTCAAATAAAATTATAATAAATTCCTATTAATAGCTACCATAATTGTTTATCAAAAAACTACCATAATTATTAAATATTATATATAGTTTTTAATTTAATATAAAAGGTCACCATAATTCATTTCCTTTTTCGTTTTAATTCCTTAAATATTTTTATTAAGTATAAATAACATTACATATGATGCTAACTACCGTAACTTTTGCTCTAACCTATTTCACATTCCTTTTTGTTTTATTTATTTATTTGGTTGGTTTCCTTTTTCATTTAAATTCTTTTTGTATTCACATTTGATAGTAATATGATTGTGGATAATTCCAACATTAAACTTGATGGTATTGTCCTTGTCTGCTCACCGGACCAATGTATGGCATCACAGTCAAAAATAGCATCAGATAACACTTTGGAATTGCCTTAAAAAGCTACTTACTTTTTTTTTCTTCTTTAATGGGAAAAAACTACTAACTTGAACTTGTGACGTTTACTGATTTACCAAATTTACTGCTAATGAAGCAGCCAGAGAGTCACCTGTCAAGGCACTTGAAGGGAGGTAGAATACTTTTTGTTTTTTGAGAAACAAACACACACATACAAGAGAGAAGAAAAGAAGTTCTAATACAAAGGCACATTGCAACTCTATTAAAAATCATGTAATTTTTAAGGAAGGATGGGCAAGTTGATGAATATAGTATTGTTTGGTTGGATAGCGATACTAAAGTTGATGAATTCCAAGCTTCACTGAAACTATTGTGATTGAATTGTCCTTTCCTTCAAATTTGTAAAATATTTAAATGCATATATATATATATATATATATAAAATTTGCGAAGTAGGGCTGTCATTAAACTAAATTATTTATGAACAACTTGGGCTTAATTGAGAAAAAAAAAACTTGTTTATATTATTTATTTAGCGAATGAGTCAACCTTAAGTCTAAGCTTAAGCTCAATTATAAAATAAGTCAAGCTCAAACATTATAACATGGTCATGAACAAACTCATGAGTACGAGACTCAATTGAACTTTAAAGTATATGTAATATATATATAATTTATATGAATACATGTTTGAAATATACTCATATAGGTTGAGATTTGATTGGGAAGTCTAAATAAGCTCATAAGATATCAAATTATATTTATAATTTGTTGAAATTTCAACAAATTATAAATATAAATACTATATATATATTGAAAAAAGTTAGAAAAGATTATATTTTAATAATACGAGGTCAATGAACCTAATTTTTTAAGATTTTAAACAAAAAATGTTTTATCTAATATATTCAAACCATATAATTTCAACTATAATTAGTTATTAAGTATTAGCATTTATTTGTAAAGGAAAAAAAAAAATTAATTGTAGTATTTACTATATATGGGAAAAAGAAAAAAAAAATCAAATAGCTTGTAAATAAGTTCAAACTTGTTAACAAAAAAATGAACTAAATTTAAACAATCTTGAACTTTAATACTCACTTATCTCGTTTATAGTATTACAAAGATTAAGCAAACAAAAGAACGGAAGAGGGGGGGGAGAGAGTTATTTTATAATGAAATATATATTAGATTTTAGACTTAGACACGCCTGAAATCAACCATAATTAAATATTGATAAACGACAAGTCGTTGAGCATAGTAAAGAATCCAATGTGTTGTAACTTGTACATTATTGAGTGCTTAACAATTTGCTTACCAAGCGAATTTGATCATAGCGTGAAGTCAAATTGTGAGAATTAGAGGAAGAGAAATAGCTCGCAATCAATCAATCAGTCACCACTAGCATATCCAATCGGACGGTCCAAGCAATTTCAATTTGAATCCATAACTTAGTAGGTTTTACCATTTTCTTTATTCAAATTTTTTTAAAATCCTTATTCTTCAATGATATCCATTTCCATCGCTATTTGATTCAAGGTGGGGTTTCGAATTTTCAACAATGTTTTGATTGAAGTCTCTTTGCTTTAGCTGCTCTCACATTCAAAACAATTGTTCATTGGTATATATGTGTAAATTTTTGTGTATGTAAAACTTAGTATAGTTTTTTTGGTGTTGCATCTTAGATTCTCAAATTAAAGTTAATCATGTGTTTGCATTGAATGTTGAAACTTAATTGACTTTGGGAAAAATAGCATTATTTTTGCTGCATTAATCAATACAACAATGTAGTTGAATTTAATTGGAAAATCAAAGTTACAGCACTAAAGGAATTATGTACTTTTTGAAGGAGACACAAATTATTTTTCTCTAGCCCTTGGAAGATTCATAATTTCATTAGATAATAGCAATATTCTTTCTTCGATTGGACACTCCCAAACAATCAAATTGTTTAGCCCACAACTTGGCAATTCATAATAATCTTGCTGGGTTGAAGCAAATAAAATGCTTAGTTCTTAGGGATCCAACATTCTTAGTGCCAAATGGGTGGGGAGGAGATCGACACGTACTAGGCCCAGATGGAGGAACATGGATATTTCCGAGTTGCATCCCAAAATTGATCCTTCTAGCTACATAATGGCCATGGCTAGGCCCAGATGGAGGAACAGGAACCATAGTTTTAAAAAGTGGACTGGACCGGTCGGTTTAACCGAAAACCGAATTTTAATCCGGTCTGGTTATAATTAAAAACCAAAAGTTAAAAAACCGGAAAAATTGAAAAAACCGCCAGATTAACCAGAAAATCGAAAACCGGTACGGTTAAACCGGTTTTAAGCTGCTTTGTTTATTAACACTCTTTTTGACAAAAAAAATAAAAAATAAAAAATAAAATAAAAAAGATAAAAGATTTTGTTTTAGATTTAAGAAGAGGAGAGATTTTGACTTTGAAGCTGCTGTTAAGTCTAAAGCTGTGAAGCCTAAAACGCCCACATCGATACCAAAAATATCAGATTTACTATTTATGAGTTGACACAGACACACAGTTGAGGAAGAACCGAGGAATTAAGGAAGCCCAAACCAAAGAGATGCAGGTACAATCTGTCCGCTTCAGTTTAAGAGCTTTTCTTACTGCTCTTGTAGACTTGCACATGAACTGATGCGCATATATTGACGAGTGAGAGACAGTACTGAAGGCAAAGAGATGAATATTAGAGAAAAGTGGAGGAAATAGGTAACTATTTTTTTTTCTATAACTATTTAGTTAGTTAGTCCGGTTCAGAAACTATATTAATTAGTAGCACCTCGAGTCTCAGAAAGTCGAGTTTGGAACTCGAGTTTCTGAGACTCGAGGTCTATGTGGCGTCTACGTGGCGTCTACGTGGACCTCGAGTCTCAGAAACTCGATTTCCAAATCAAAAAAATTTGAAAATATTTCAAGTATCCAAGTCTCTCATCTACAAACCAAAATACCCAAAAAAAAAAAAATCAGATCACAGAGAGAGAGAAAGAATCTAGAAAAAGATGCTGAAATACCATATATGTGTTCATCAGAAAAAAAAAAAAAAAAAAGAAGAAAACCCAAAAACAAGCTCCAGCCGGCAA